>NC_134038.1:23309657-23535366 GCF_965140245.1 Athene noctua | reverse complement strand
AATTATTGTAAAGTGAGAAGCTGGGAAACTGGGTAGCAATAAGCAGTGTGGTGCCAGGGGTCCCTCCCGAGCCATCCCCCTCTTATACAAGGTGCCGGGGACATGACCAGCCCCATACCTTGGGATAATACAGGTAAGAGCAGCTTAAAAAATCTTGCAAGTGTCAGTGCTATTGTACTGTAATGCCTAATCCAACAGTCCGTGCAGCCAGCGTCAGCCTTTCCACTGACATTAAAAGTTGTTGGATAAGGGCCTGAGTGACTAACAAGTACAATATTTGAAATAGAGGCGTGGGGCATATTTACAGGAATATGAAAAAAATCCTATTCAATCTCTTAGTTACTAAACTTTAAAATATGTCTTATTGTCACTGTTTTACAAACATGCTGAGTCTGAAAGCAAAGAACCAAAATTGTCCTATTTCCAAGCCAAAACATCTTATCTGAACACAGGTGGGACATGCAGGGAAAGGGGAGCAAGTGTTTCTGCAAATGAATTCACATAAAAAGAAATCAATTGATGTGAAGACAGCAGAGGTTGTATAAAGTCAGAGAATGTATAATGGTAAATCCTATTAAAAATCCTGAATTTGGCATCTCTTCAGTTTGGAACCAGAATAACTTGGGGGTTTTTTAATGATCTTCAAGTGTCAGAGCTCACCAATAGAGGTCTGAAATGAGTTTTAACTATATGAGTGTATTAGTGTATAACTATATATAAGATATGCTTAATTATGGCCCCTAAAGCCGATATCCAAAGGCTAAGCATGATCCTATGCAACGTGCCTCAGCCCCTGCTGCAGTCACAGAGGGGAGACGGGCACCTGCAGAGAGTGATTTGTCTCTTCATAGTGCAGTTAAAGGCATGTGTGTCCCATTGTGCCACAAAACCCACAGAAACCAGTATGAGGTCACCAGGGTCTCCATAGCGACTCCCTGTTCCCTTGCAATGAAAGCATCTGTTTGCTGCTGAGGAGCAAACCGAGGGGTCTGGTGGCTGCGGGGTAGATGAGGGCTGGGACAAAGGAGGAATCATCCCCAAATTGCTGGGGCCTTGCTGGGGCCTTGCAGGGACCCAGGACCCAGGGTCTCCCAGGACACAAGGGACGGGGTGTCCTCCCAAACAGCACTTGTGTGGAGTGGCAAGGAGGTTGCTGGGGCAGCGGGGGGAAAGCCAAGGTCTCCTGTGGGGGCTGTAGGCTTGGCAGAGGGACATCTGATTGAGCAGGATGCCACAGCAACAAGTGAAGGTCATTAGCTTGCCTTTGCACTAGACTTCATGATTCACAAGGAAATTGTAACTTTTATAATCAGAATATTTTCATAAAGGATCATAGAATATGGCTGCATTTTCACCGGTTCTTTATGACTGAGCAGGCACCACATCTTTTGTATTCAAGACCCCTCCCTACTTTTTTTCTGCTCTGATGTTACAGTCTGAAAAGCAGCTGGGGACCATTTTTACCACTCTGACTTACACTGTGAGCACTCCTGCAGCATCAAGCTATCAGCAGTATCTTCACTGGGCAGTGGAGACCTATGAACCCTTCACAAAAAAATGACATGACTGTAACACTGTGAAGCTGTGTGAGCACATCAGGAATGAAAGCTCTAGCTCTCATTTCCAAACTCTCATGTAGTTTTCAAATCTTGACCTTACTACTCTTGTATTTCCTAGATGTTGGCTTCCCTGTACTTACTTCATTCTTCTGAGCAAACAAGGACAGGAGGGAGATGAATGCAAATTTACTTCTGTCTTTTTCATGAGCTCAGTGGCAAGATCAAACAAAGAATTTTAATGTGCTGGTCAACAAACAGACAGATCTCTGCAAATAGCTAATTCTAAGGATTTCTACAACCTAGGAGTATTTAAAGATCAACTTGGCATAAAATATATAAATTATCTATAAAGTTTAGTTAATATAGATTTTTATACAGTTTCTGGGTTTACTGCTGACGGTTCATAAGCAAAAACCCCAGGCACCAGTTTTCCCAGGCCCTTAAGCTACTCCTGTACCAACAGAGCTGTGGGAGAGCCAGGCATAGTGGAGTAGGCCTAGGGGAGGAGAAGGTGTTCCCATGTGGTGGAGAGCTCCTGAGCCAGGAGGTCTCAGTACCTGTGTCCTCTCAGACAGAAAGGGTCCAAACTGGACAGGCAGAAGAAAAAGTGCCAGGACCCCCACTTTCTACAGGCATTCTGCCCCTGCCCCAGTTTGGTAGAGTGGCTCTGAGGACAACTACAGAGCTGAGGTCTTTCACGGAGAAGAGCCCATGCTCTCTGAGCACCAGAGAGATGCTTAGTGGAGGTCCACAGGGATCCATGAGGCCTCTGGCAATGCATGGTCACTTGAGACACTGGGCAATGCAAATGCAAAAAACTCAGATTCTAGTGGATCTCAGGCATCTGCCAGACTGAGGCAGCCCAGGAATTTTGAGGACCTAAATTGTGGATTTGGGTATCCACTTCCCAGTTAGGGACTACATGAAGTGCCTAATGCTTTCTGTAGGTTCGGACCTTGGTTTTAATAAACGAAATCCAGCCCTAGAGAGGTAAGGAGGCAAGTGTTAGTGAGGCAAGGACAAAGGCTGTTTACTGTATGGTCTAAGGCTTTCCTTATCCCCAGGGAGAATCCGCCAATCGTTTGTCACTCCCATGTGTCCCTAAAGCACACAAAACCAAACCTTGACTTCATGCTATAGATACTTACATATTCAGAAAGTCAGCCTTCTTCCTTCACCCACATTCAACCTTGTCTCCACATTGGCTCCTCACATCTTGCCTTCCTTGGAGACTTCTGGTTGCAGGCACCCAACAGGTGCTAAAAGAGATGAGGAAAGGTGTCTCTGGAAGAGCTAGAGCAGATCAGGCCTGCATTATCTTTCCCAGGGACTTTTCAGAGGTCAGAGTGTTTATAGTTGTCCTTCATTCTTACTCTGCCTGGGAACACAATTCCCCTGCCCAGAGTTATTCCTGTTGCACCTGGAAGGTAGGAGATGACTCTTAGGAGGTAGCTGATATCCTCTGCTACCACTGGTGTGAGGACCAGTGGGCTCTGTACTGACCTGAGATCTGGACACTGTCCTGCGTGGCCAGAGGAGGTTGTCAGAGGAGGGTTCTCCCATCATATTTTAATTTTTTGGTAATCAACTGTGTTATAGAGGAAAAAGACTCAAATGAGATTGATTACTTCGCTCTAATACCTTGAGTGGTATTAGATGCATGTGCACACTATTTGTAGGACAGATGCACATTCAGCTGAATGACTTTTTGAGTGCATTTAACCCATATGCAGCTCTTACCCGTGGACTACATAAAACCACAAAAATAGGCAAGTGTCACACCTCAACATCCACCTGAAAGATTCATACAGCTGTCTTGGATTTTCTTCCAGAGGAGTCACTGTAGTTTCTTCTGCTGTGCTGCAAACTTCACAAAGCCCTTCCTCAGCATCACTCCAAGGGTTTGCTCTGGAGAGGTCTGCAATGCCCTCAAGTGACCAGCTGGATTTCCCATTGTTAGAGCTCTAGTAAACACAATAGAGATGGCTGTAAAAGGGTGAGGGATGGTGGCATGGTGTCAGAGGGGGACCGCAGAGCAAAGTCCACACATCAGGTAAGAGGTCGAGAACCCAAGACTTCCAATGACAAAAATGGAAAGCAGCCACCAGCAAAACTGGTACTGCTGACAGGAGCCTGCTGCAAAAAGAAATCAGAGAAAAGTTCATTCACAAGTGAAGGCTGAGTGAATATTATTCCCCATTTCCTAGAAACTTTAACTGTGGATTTTAGTGGGAGAGACAATATAAAGGAGAACATGGCTGGCATGTAGCACATCCTTATTCTGCTTTTTCAGCTGGCATGGAGGGGGAAACCTCATGTGCAAGGTCTTCGGGGGCTCCCCTCTGAAGAAATGGTTAAACTTCACCTGTTTGACTTCATGGGCTAGACATGGAAGATCCAATTTATTTGCTTTTCCACCGCCTCAGCACAAACCAGGGGAAAAACCACAGCCAGGTTTGTGCAGGCACAGGCCAGGGGGGAAGTGAGGGTCCCAGCTGAGCCCAGGTCATCACAAGAGGAGGGACAGAAGAGGGAGAAAGGCCTTTTTCAGCAACACAATTCAGATGCTTTACATGTGAAGAATGACACATCTATCCTCCTCTGGTGTACCAGGAGATGGAGAAGGTGGGGAGTGCTGATATCAGCCACACTTCAAAACACTTTGTAGCATAAACATGCTTTGTTTGAGCTGCTTGAGCAAGGGGGCGATAACTGGTGTGTGGGAACCTGGGCTGGGAGCAAAAGGAGCCTTTCACTTGCTGGCCATAACCACCAGCTCAGCTGGAGTGAGGGCTGGGTGGAAAGGGAGGAGGAGGAATGCTAAATCCCAGCAAAGCAAATATCACCATGTGTGTGCTCTGCGTAAAAACAGAAATGTAAACAGAGCCCTTTCCAAAATAAACACCTGCAAAATAAACACAGAAGGGCAATATATTAAACAAAAATAAGCACTGAGGTACAGGGGAATGTCTCAGCAGCCAGCCACCGGCCCAAAGCCACCAGAAATGCTCATCTTCCCCCTTCCTGCATCTTCTCCTATAAATAGAGCTGGTCTGGAAAACTGGTATCGGATGAAGAGGCATGACATCCCTGTGTGGCCATGAGGGCACCGACCCTGTCCTGGCGGGAGGAGGCCCCTCTCCGGAGAGCACAGCAGCTGCTGGGGCAGCACCAGAGAAAAATACTAGTACTGCAGTGAGGAGCAGGGGTCTTGCAATGGAAAGAACAAGTTGGACAGAGTTAACTAGTCCATCACTACCCCTGAAAAAACAGAAACTCTCTTTCCTGGATGTCTCTTTGCTCCCACTGCCCTGCCAGGACTGCTGTGTGCCTTGGGGTGTGTTGGCATGGCCATCACCCTGGGTGGATGAGAAAGTGCTCATCCTCTCCAGGATGATGCGGGTCTGACTGCAGGCCACTGCAGGGCCATGCCAGGCCTGGGCAGCAGCCCAGCCCCCCCACCTCTCTGTGCTCTGCAGAGGCCAACAAACAGGGCTTTATTATTTTTTGTCCTTCAGCACAATGTTGGTCCTATTCTGCATACTTAGTCACAGCAATGATCCAAACCAGACCTCTTCTTTCCTCCCTTTCAAGATTTTTTCCAGCATTTGCTTCGTGTTGCACTGGAGATGGACAGAGTCTGCCCTCTCTGAGGATGGAGAGAAATACACAGCCTGATCTCTGCCCCTTATGACACTGCCTCCCAATCCCAATCCAGAGATTCAAGTTGGCCACTACACTGTCCTCCATCCCTTCCTGCTCCTTCAGAGACACAGAATAGGGTGAGAAATTCTCTCCCTGGTCCCTGACTGTCTGGGGCTTGAGTGGCAAGATTTTGGGGGGCGGGGGCGGGGGGGGGGGGGGGGGCTACAGCGGTGGCTTCTGTGTGGAGCGGCTAGAAGCTTCCCTTATGTCCGACAGAGCCAATGCCAGCCGGGTCCAAGACAGACGCACTGCTGGCCAAGGCCGAGCCCATCAGTGATGGTGGTAGAGCCTCTGGGATAACATATTTAAGAAAGGGGAAAAAAAAAAGGTACAACAGCAATTGCAGCTGGAGAGAGAGGAATGAGAATATGTGAGAGAAATAACTCTGCAGACACTGAGGTCAGTGAAGAAGGAGGGGAAATTGATTCTCGAGGTGCCAGAGCAGAGGTTCCCCTGCAGCTGTGGTGCAGCCCATGGTGAGGCAGCTGTGCCCGAGCAGGTGGATGTACTTGAAGGAGGCTGGGACCCCATAGGAAGCTTGCGGTGGAACAGGCTCCTGGCAGGACCCGTGGACCCATGGAGACAGGAGCCCACGCTGGAGCAGGTTTTCTGGCAGCACTGGTGACCCCGCAGGGGACCCACACTGGAGCAGTCTGTGCCTGAAGGACTGCACCCCATGGGAGGGACCCACACTGGAGCAGTTCATGAAGAACTGTAGCCCGTGGGAAGGACTCACGTTGGAGAAGTTCATGGAGGACTGTCTCCTGTGGAACAGATCCCATGCTGGAGAAGGGGAAGATGTGAGGAATCCTCCGCCTGAGGAGGAAGGAGCAGTGGAAACAATGTGTGATGAACTGATCACAACTCTCATTCCCTGTTCCCCTGCATCACTGGAAGGAAGGAGGTAGGGAAATCGGAAGTAAAGTTGAGTCCAGAAAGAAGGGAGGGGTGTGGGGAAGGTGATTTTTCAAGATTTGCTTTTATTTCTCATTACCCTACTCTGATTCGGTTAGTAATAAATTTTTTTCCCCCAAGTTGAGTCTGTTTTTCTGTGACAGTAATTGTTGAGTGATCTCTCCCTGTCCTTATCTTGACCAACAAGCTTTTCATTATATTTCTCTCCCCTGTCCATCTTAGGAGGGGAGTGATAGAGCAGCTTTGGTAGGCACCTGGCATCCAGCCAGGGTCAACCCACCGCACTGCCCTACAAGCCAGTATTCCAAATACACGTCTAAATGTTGTCCCGGGACCATGCACATGTTTGCTACAATGGTGGGACTTGGGTCTCCATTCTTGCATTGTCCTTGCCTCTCAACTCAAACATCAGCTGGTAGATGGATGTTTCAGACACATTTATCTGGGATCCTCACAGTGCCCTCAAAGATGGGAGTACTAGGAAATAGAGCCCGCAAGTTTAATTTACTGAGTTGTCATTAGTACTAATTATTTTTCCACCATTTCCCTCCATAGTGGCATCTCCTGTAGGGGTATAATTTAGCAGTGAAACCAAGCCCTGGTCCAGCACCGGCCACAAAGTGTACACATCCCTCTGTTCACCATTTCTTAGCAGTCACCTATTGTTTTTGATTTCCCAACTCTGTTGAGCTCCTTGGAACAGAACAGTCCCATCCTGTGCACATCTGAACAACACAGCAGAGCCTTGTTGCCAGAAAAGATTTGTTTGTCTTCCAGCTATGTTCCATTAATGACAGGCAATTCAGGTCTTGCTTCTCATGCATCGGGGTTCTCTAATGAAGGAGTAGGAACTTCATGGTGAAATACGCTAGACCTGAACTGAACCCAGTGACTGGGTTTTCTGTTTTCTACAAAATCAGCTGAGAACAAAGCACCATAACCATTTACTTCTTTGGATAAACCTCAGACTACAGTAGATGGCTGATAAAAAGGCTGTTTTGTGTTATTCTTTATATTATACTTCTTATATCTTGGGCAAAGTCTGTGTGAATACTTGTGAGATTAGCCACAGATACCAGGACTAAGGATTACATTTGCAGTGGCTTTTAGAAAGCCAAGCTCTCCATATCCCGTTATCTGCTGTGTATCTAGTGGACTGACCTCTTTAAAAAGAAGCATTTTAAAGCTATTAAAAAAGGAAGAATTTACTTTATCATCATAGAAGTACATACTAAATCACAGTGTTTCCCAACCCCTAAAGTATTTCTGGTTTATGCTTAGGCATTTGCTCTGTAAATCACTATGCAAGAAGTTTCCTTTTCATGGCAACCTCTTCAATTCCATATTCATTTGGCACATGAACCATAAGGGCCTGCCAACCTGCTTCTTCTTTTCATATCTCCTCGCTATTTAACAACAGTAACTCATGTTAATGAGGTTGTACATTTGCTCATTCCCTTAAAAAGTAACACACAGCTCTTTCATATAGGACCCTCATCTCTGTGCAGATGCTTCAAAGTCCAGATGAAGAATAAATGAGCTCGTACTGACAGCTTTGTCACCTCTATAAATGTGCTTGTCTTTGAATGGTTTGTCTTCCTCTGTGCACCAGAAAAGAATAAAACTTCTGCTTTTAACAAAAAATTAATGAACACAAACCAAGAAACACAAAAATAACAACAGCAGAAGGGGTCTGGATTTGCTCACCATGGAAATACAAAGACTGTTACCCTCTTGCTAATGTGTATCATGACAGATCGTCTACTGAAATCACTTCACAAGGGGATATTTTAAAATGAAGTGTACAAACACTGAATATAGCCTATTAGGAGAGATTATCACCCATTACAAAATGGCACACACTCTACCTCATCATGGTTGAGCTCAAAGATGATCTTTATAGAAAATTCTTTAGCCTCTAGTCTGTATTATGAAAAAGTATCATATTAATATTCGATCAAGTCTAATAATTAAAATCCCCTCAGTTGTTAACTCTTCGAGGTGTAGATTACTGAATTAGAGCCTTTGCCAAAACTGGTTCCATATTAAGCTAACTGATATACAGAAAATGTCCCTCTTTAACTCTGGACCAGGTGAAGTCGACAGGCTGTATTTGCTATTGTCATGTTCTTGAAGCTTAAACTTAATTTGCTAAATCAAATATTGTGATCAAATTCCTTTAGGTGGCTCATCTCCTTTCAGTTTGCAGAAACCAAAGCTTTATATACCTGGAAATAAATGCCAAACTGTGCTTGCTGCTCCAGCCAGATGGAGTTATTGGCATTAACATGGTTGAAGAAACTTAGTGTAATTAAAATGAACATTTTGCCCAATCTACATTGCATACTGCAGGTGCACTGCTCGATTTATTATGTAAAATTATTCAATTTAATTAAGGACAGTAGAGTGCAATACAAAAGTAACAACAGCTTCCCTGCAATTAAGCAAGAGAGATTTTCCTTTTCCAGGGCAAAAGCCACATAACATGGGCCTGTCCCAGCCAGGGAGTTGTTTGCTTTCCCAGTCACTGTCTCCTCTGATGCTGTATTCACCAGCATTATACTCTGCAGTTCATGAATCTTCCTGGGGCACCCAAAGCCTGTCCTTTCTGACACAGGACTGGGGCTACTGCCCAGACCCCACATCCAGGAGGCAGCATGGATTTGGAAACACCTCCTTATTTCATGGATTGTCTTCCTTGCTTTTAAAGTGCGAACAATATGCCCTCTAAGGAAGAGGTTTTGTCTTGGGCTGTTACCAAAGGGCTTTATTGTGCAGAGGGTGGATGGGCCATCCGTCAGCTTGTGTGCAATGACAACACCAAGCGCTGTTGGTTTATCTGTCAACAGAGATAAACAAAATATTGCGAAAAAGATAAGAAATAAAATGAAAGTCACTGCTGGTACTGTACTCTAGTAAAAGAAGAAAAACCTCAAGCACGTTCATCAAAAGGCACTCAACCCAATGCCCTGGGATGCCAGCATGTGCCGGAGCCACGCAGGGTTCAGACAGGGCCAAACACTGATGTACAAACAGAAACATTTTCTCATTCTCCACTGAAATGAGTTTAAAAAAATGCAGAATATATTCTTCACATTCCTTGTCATAAGTGGAGTTCCTTCAGTAAAGAAGAATCTGATTTACGAACTGGCTTTCCTATTATCTTCCCTTACAGAAATCTTTCTTCTAAAACACCTGGAAATTGTCACTGTTGGAGACGGGTTATAAGTTACAAATACTGAGTCTGAACCCACCGAGCAATGCCTATCTTCCTAACAGTGCTTGTGCCTGCTCTAAATATGTATGAATTGTGCTTAATCGATAAATAATGGACAGAGTAAAAAGACATTGGAAGGAACGCAAATTCAGCACCTTTCCTGTCTGTGGGTTTCTGTTTCAGAGAGGTTCTGGTTTTCATTTCCTTGGGGTTTTTGCACAGCAGTATCATATAATATGTCATTTCTTTACTGCAATAGGAACTGAGTGTAAATATTGAGAAATCTGATAAACAATAGTGTAAATTTAGAGCTCAGCAAGTAGGCATCTGAAAGCACATCCCATCAGCACATACCTGCTCTTCAGGGAAGGTTGTCGTTGACTCATGGAAATTATGACATTCATACCCAAGCTTATCTGGACATGCAGCTTAATTAAGGGAGGAGAGGGGAGAAACAGCTTTTGTGTCTGAATTTATCACTTAAATATTCTGTGAGGACACTGAGGTAAACATGGCTGAGCAGTTGCAGAAGAGCCTGAAACCATTTGAATTCTTCTGGTGCCCTTTGTCCCGCTGTGTTTGGGCTGTTTGAGTGTGTGTGTGATTCTAATGGTATAAAAATGTCAGTGTGAGCTTCTGGATAAACCTTTACTCGGGCTTCTTTCCTGTTCACTACAGTCTAAACTCAAAGGGGCAATAGGGAGGGTTTGGAGTTTGCCTCTGCCAGGTGACTTGCAGCCCAAGAAGAGGTACTTGACTGAGACACCATGACAGCACTGGTGTGAACCTGAGCATCCACACTGGGTATACAACCAGCAAATCTGCAGTGCTATAGCAAGCATGGTGACACCTCCTGAGCAGAGGACTTCCTTCATCCATAGTACTTTTCATATACCAATCCGGGCAAACAGGGAGGTTTATCACTGTCACTAGTGGTGGGAGGCTGTAGTTGGAGCACCTCTCTCATCTGTAACACATGGGAAAACCAGGAGATGTCTTGTCTCCCTTATGAGTCCTGCACTGAGGAGGTGACCCTGACAGCCAGCACACGGGGCAGGGGGACTGCACGGACCCCCAGAGCAGTGGCATTTAAACAGGTACTGAAACCAACCACAGCATCTCAAAGCACAAGGTCATCTTTCAACAGCTGCAAACAAGCAACAGTCTGAACAGTCGGCAGATCTGCTCTCAAGCTCCCATTGCTGTTTACAGGGAAGCATCTGCCCTCCGGCAGAAAAACATGCAAGGTTTCCCTGTCAGGTTCCTTCCTGTCAGGTAAAAGCTTAGCAGTACGCAGGGATGAAAGAGCTACTTGTTACAAGCACAGAATTTTCACATGGAAATGTGACTTTAAATCAAGGCCCTTTAATTACACTTCCCAAATGAAGAAAAGACCCCTTCTTCTGGGGATTTATTGGTGGATAACAGAATAAGGAAGAATAATGTGTGTATCGTGAGGTAGAAAGAAGTAGTGCTTCATGAACCAGGAGCTGGGGTAAATAAAAAAGGCCCCTACTTCTAGTCAAGGAGCTTGAGTTAGAGGGCAGAAAGTGGGTCTTCCTTTTCCCTAATTAATTTGCCTGTGCTTTTGTTTCTACCCTGCTTAGCTGACAGATGGTGACTGGCAGATGCACGTACTCCAGAGCATCCCACAAGAGCTTGCAGAGAGATTGGGCTCCACCTCAGAGCCCTTGTACTGTAATGTTGTGATGTTTCTACTATGGGAGCTGCAAGCTTTTGGATAAACAGGCTTAAAATCGTGAGCAGTGAACATGCTAGTGATGGGCTCAGGAGCAAATGCCCCCACCCATGGAGGGTATCCATAAATATAGTTTCACAGGCTGAACCATATGATCCTTAGGGCAGAAAGCAACATGCAGGGTCAAAAAAAAATTAGATGGGGCTCAGGATTTTTTATTTTTATCAGAAAGGTTGAAACTCATACAAATGACACGTCATCATTATTCTGACACTATTCTATTGAGTTGGCATCAATGATAGATCTGGCAATGCATTGTATGTTTTTGAACAATGACAAATGCACTGTGGAAATGAACTGCAATAGTGAAAGCAAAATAATAGCTGAAAAATATCCTGCTTTTCAGTTTTTGGTAGCATAAAGCATGAACTACACTGCTTATGCAAAACTGAAGTCGGTTGCAGGCTAAAGGAATCAGAATGCAAAACACTGTAATTCTGGCCTAATTCTAGGAGAAAGTATCAAATACGTGTTTAAATGTCATTCTCCAGCCATGAATTACCTCCACTTAGCAAAGCCCTCACACCAAGCACCGAGGTGCTGAGTCCGGCAGGCCCGCAGCCATGGGCAGGTAGTGCCCACAGCGCTGGGCACTCCTGAGTCACACAGGGGCTGTTGGGCAGCCCTGTCTGATGGAGCACCTGTGTTAAGGCCTTCCTTGGATTTGTGAATAACTACAAAGGAAAGAGAATTAAATGATGAAGCCTGCTCTAAGGCGTGGAGGGAAAGGCTTTAGCCTCTTCTCTGGCCCATCTCTGCAATATTAGTGGTGGCAGCTCCCGCCCTGAGAGTAGCTCTGCAGTTTATCTCCATTTCTCCAGCCATGGTTGAGTGCAGGAAAGAGGAGACAAACTGCAGCTTGGACTCAGCTGGGGAATTGAGCCTGAGTTTTGCTTGCAAAACTGAATGGTATAGTAATGTTGGGGAATAGGCTAATTTGGGTTGATTTTCTCCAGTATTTGCAGATTTGCAGGGTGTTGCTGGTGTCCTGCATGTGGCATGTAGAAGGAATGGGGAGGGGAAGGTGGGTGGGAGAGAGGGTAGGGGAGAAGCAGCCCCAGCCCAGGTCACCTCCAGGAGGTTGCCCAGAGCTGTGATATCCCTCACCCTCCAACCTGTTTGAATAGTCCTCGGGAGGAAACTGGATTGTTGGCTGGGGCTTGGGAGGACCAAGAATCTGTCATAGAGCCAGCAGGGATGGTGAGGAGTCCATAAACACCTCTCTCTGCTTATTTGAAAGTAAATTACTCTACAAAAGGGAGATTGCCCAGAGTCTTTTTCACGCTCTCCCAGCTGATTTGCTATGCTTTAGGAGTGAAACCCTCTCTGGTCTTGAAACTGCTTTTGATAACTACCAAAAATCTGTGAAGCATTTGTTCAAGATCAAGTCAGCCTATTGAGCAGTGCTGGGCATGAATGCATTTGAAGAAGAATGGAAAGGATCAGATCACGCCTCGCCTCAAAAGTTATTTTTAAATGGCTATTTCAGCATAGTAAAGGATTAGGGAACATGTGTTCTCCACTGTCAGAAGGCACAGAATTTGCCAATATATGGGAGATAAAACTACTGGTGTTTTCTCTGGAATAGTAAACACCATCCCTAATGGTCATAGAAGTAATCTTTCTGCTTCCTAGTTAGGCAGGATTGATGTTATTAAATACATCATATTCAGAGCATTTATACATTCTCAAAATTACATTTTTTACTCAGCTGAATTAGAGCCTTGTGTTGCATAAAAGAGATCTGACCCATATTGATTACAAAAAAAGGAGGAAAGGTTTTATTAAAGAGATGAATGGGGTTTTTGTTAGTTTACTTCACTCTGGCAAACAGAGGGATTAAATTATTCCATTCTATGGCACTTACCCAGCTCAGCAGGTGGATCTGTACTCCCCAATCAGTATGCTGAGAGGTTATTTGGCAGTTAAGCAGAGATACAAACACCATAGCTCATATCTCTAAGTGTATGTGAATTGTCGTTGTGCTGAAATCTGTCTTCTCCTTCACAGTCAAGGGGGCTGTAGGGTTCATCCTTCACAGCGCATTCACTGGAGGACATCCAAGGCTTCTTTCGGTACTGGGGCAGCTTCATGACTCTCCTCAGAGGTCATGTGGAGATGGTGGGGGTGGTTCATGGTTCCACATTTCTGCCTGCCAGTGTTGGCTAATGGGTTTGTTCCTGCAGGAGTGAGGACTTCCCTCTTTCACTCCCTCCCCAAAATCCCAGTGGATGAGATGGGGTTGTCACCCACTGCAGTTCTAACACTGAAAATGGCTATGGCTTTACAAAACACAGTGGCAGTACACCCTGTCCCCGGGGAAGATCATACCTATAATGATGGGATTTTTATGACCTGTCTGGTGAGGGATGAAATCACCCCTTATGTATAAGACACCATAGTGGTGAAGCACCTCAGCAAAAGGAGTCCAGGGTACCCAGGGCAGTTCCAAAGTTAGGATTACATATTTTCATTAATTCATTGGTTCTTTGGATTAAATATGTACAGAGTCCTGGGAACAGGTCGTGATACCCACTGGATGCCAGTGGAAGAGCTTTTCACCCTTACATTGGGTCCTATATCTGCGGCTGCTGTCATCACTGTGTATCTGGGGCAGTTTCCAGCAAAGACTGGGGAGTCGCTGTCACTGGTCCCAGTGAGCACCACCCCACACTGACTGGCACCTACATTTCTGCTTAGGCTCTTTGCAGCACAAGTTTCGCACTGGTTTGGGCTTTCCTTGTTATTAGGTAGGGAGAAGGGGGATACTGGTAAGATGCACTGGGGATTATGGGGCAATGAGCCAGAGCAGAGAGGACACAGACAGCTTTGGGTGATTCTACTCATAACCTGACACCTTGCACCAGCAGAGCACTGGGTGTGTTTCTCATTTTTGCCTAGCTGATTTGGCTCTGATCTCTAAATTGTAGTTTCCATTGGTCAGTTGTGATTCCTAGATGAATTAGAGCCTGGATCATGACACTAAATGGTTTACAACCCAATCTGCTTGTGCCAAAATTTGCACCACAATTTCTCCATCGTATAACACCACTCTGAAAGGTTTTCTACCCACATCCAAAGTAAATACTACGTAAATAAATATGGACATATAAAAAAACTTTTGGTATCCAAAGGTCTGAGCCTAACTGGGCCTTCTGTAGCCATCCATAAGAGGGAGCTCAACCATGGTCAAGTCAGGATGGCTCTGAGTGTGGCTCCCCAGTCCCCCTTCCCTTGCCAGGGCCAGAGGCAGCTTTGTACTTGCCATAGCAGCTGCAGCAAGGCTGGAGATTTGGATGAAGCAACCATCTGTCTGACACATCCCTAACAGGAACTGACAAATTAAACTGACTCTGCTACATAGTGTATTTAGCAGAATAATTACCCAAGAGAAAGTCGCTGGTTCCCCCAGGCTTTAATGTCCACAAGGATGTCCAAGGGAAAAGTCCTGTCTCTCCCTGCACTCAAGAAAAAAAAGAAAGCATGGACATCTACAGCCTGCAGCAACACCCTGGCTCTGGGGGAAAGGAAAAAGAGGAAAAGAAAAAGAGGAAAGGAAGGGGAAAGGGGAAAGGGGAAAGGGGAAAGGGGAAAGGGGAAAGGGGAAAGGGGAAAGGGGAAAGGGGAAAGGGGAAAGGGGAAAGGGGAAAGGGGAAAGGGGAAAGGGGAAAGGGGAAAGGGGAAAGGGGAAAGGGGAAAGGGGAAAGGAAAGGAAAGGAAAGGAAAGGAAAGGAAAGGAAAGGAAAGGAAAGGAAAGGAAAGGAAAGGAAAGGAAAGGAAAGGAAAGGAAAGGAAAGGAAAGGAAAGGAAAGGAAAGGAAAGGAAAGGAGGAAGGAAAGCATCTGTGATACTTGGTTTGCAGACAGATGTCCAATGCTGCTCTGTGAGGTCTGCTGGAGAAATTCGCCCAGGGTGAATTTCCACAGTGCATGGACTGCTCACCAGGACTTTAAACCATCTCCCTGAACCTGCAGCCCTTTTCACCAGTGCAGGTGTAGGAAGGACTGGACTGTCAGTCTGAGATATGGGTAACAGAAAAGGCTTGCAGGGAGAGCAGCCATGAGGCTCAAGAAAAGGCTTAGGTTAATGAAGATGTTGCTATTTAAAGTCAGTAGCAAAGACAATCCCTGGCAGAGGATTTATTTGAATCGGGTCAAGCTAAGATTGGGGTGAGGCACACCAGGTACTTTGCTTTTTCTTCTGCCAGCTGACAGGCATCTTCATCATGCACCAGGGCAGCTTGTCCTCAGTCCCAACCACCAGCATGCTGCCTGCTCCCATCCACCTACTGCCACCTTTGCCCTCTTGCTTGAAGCCACACCTTGCATTGAAGAGCTCCTGCAACCAGGAATTCATGCCATTAAAATAAATGCATCATACTCTGGATTGGCACAGCCCCATGCATTAAGAGGAAAATGCCTCTGCTGCCTTGAGACCCCTCAGGAGAGGTGTCAGGCACCTGCCCTGTGTCAGGCACAGGCAGCAAAGAGCACAGGCAACACAGGCAGCACTGTCCATCAGTCCCCTGACCCACACAGGACTCCTGCAGCAAGGGATGCCCATCCTGTCGTCCACCCAGGGCCAGTGGCACTGCCCAGGGTGCAAAGTCATAACCAGTCATGAGAATAGAATAGAATAGAATAGAATAGAATAGAATAGAATAGAATAGAATAGAATAGAATAGAATAACCCAGTAGTGAAAGTTCAAAAAATTATAAAAAATTATGGAGCTATAGGGTCAGGTCAAGATCCAGGCTATACATAAGAGATTTGAACCCACAGTTAGGCTTTCCATGCCAAGTGACAAACTGTGAATAGTGATTAGGAAAACTTATTTCCTGCTTGGAGGAGGCAGCCAGTCAGTGGCAGGGATCATTTTGAAATCTCTTAAGTCTTTACTGTAACTCACCAGCAGCTAAGCAAGTCTCTCTCTCTCCACGGGAGGATCACCTTGGAGGGAGGGTTAAGGAGAGAGCTGTTGAGATGCCGGGGGAAGGGACTGTTCCCCCCTGCCTACCCCTCAGCAGCCTTAACCAGAGGCTGACGCTCAGCGGGTGTCCTTCCTCTTGCTACCAACGCCACCTCCCACCTGCAAACAAAACCCTAGGGCAGCCTGGACTTGGGTGGTAGAGCTCTTTTTTCTTGCCCAGACTTACCTTATTAAACTAAAATACTGTAAAATCTATTAAATACTTACTAGATTATAAAAGCTCACTCACTAAGTCCAGGTGGGGCTGCTAAACCCTTCTCAGGGATGAAAACACCATATGCCCCAGGAACCAAGAGAGCAGCAGAGTCACTGCAAGTAGAGCAGTTGCAAACTACACGTTGACCTTTGTGGAGGGATATTCCCAAGACCGCCCTGCCTGGGGGTGAGACACTGCTTAGATCCTCCAGGAATACAGCACATGGAGCATAATGACAAATGAGCAGCTTGCTGCTAATTATTAACATTTAAACAGGCTGCTGAGCAAGCTTAACACAAGGGACGGGAAAAGGAAGGAGGGACTTCTGCTGCCCCCATGTCCTCATGGTGCGGGTGCAGCTCATGAGCCCACATCCTGGGGTGCTGTCTGGATGCTCAGGGTAGGATCAGGCCCCCTTTGTCCATAGATCAAGGCTGAAAATGCCTGGTTTATCTCATGCCCCTGTATTGCCATCCCCTGTGTCCCAGAGATTTCCAGGAAACGAGTGTGATATCACAGAACAGAGCCAGGTGACAAAGCATGCAGGGCTGAGATTTTAAGAAATATGAATTCCCCTAGAGATACATGCCTGCAGCATTAGGGGCACCAAATCCATTAGAAGAGAAGCTCAAGGAAAGCTTAATTACGCATTTTTATTAAAAAAAATTTCTGTGTTACTAGGCCGCTGGGGAATTCTCTCTAGACTTTATAGTGATGATGATCCCCCGGGCTCTCTGTGCAGATTGTTCCTGAAATATCTCCAAATTCTCATCTATTTCTAATTCCCCTGTCAGAACCCATGTATGATTTAATGTTGCCAGGTAATGCACAGCACCTTTGCTAAGAACTCAAGAGGTGACTAAAACAATTTGCAAGCAAAAAGAGCTATTCTGGATCTCAGCCTAAATGCCGAGGAATTCCTAGAGGTAAGTGCAAGGTTGAGCAGAAGCTCAAACATTGGAGAGGCAGGAAAGCAAAGAAAAGTGAGCTGAAATCAGAGGGGGGAAAGAGACAAGGAGCTCAGCAATGACTTTGCTGAGATGGCTGTCCAACAAAGCCACGGCTCCACTGACTTCCCTGGCCTTGGGAAGCCCTTCCTCCCCATCATCCCACCAAGCCCAGGCACCAGCCATGCCTTCCTCCTTGCTCTGGCAACAGTGTGGTTTAATTTTATACTGAGGAGTCAGATACAGACTATGAGCTTTTGGCTGAGCATTTCCCCACCGAGCCAAGCTGAGCAGCTGGTTCAAAGGAGTAGGAAGCGGCGTGGGTGGACACCTGAGGTGCGGCCGTCATCGGGTGACATGGCTAATAATAATAAGAGTCCTCCCTTCTGATTCCCCTGGCGGCTTTTGGTTCTCCCAGACCTCCCACCCACGTCTGACGGAAATGGCAGTCACCACTCTGCGTGCCACACAGCACACCAGGCAGCGCTGCCTGCCTCCCCCGAGCCAGGGCTGGGGACTGCAACTTATGCTGTGCTGCTTTTTTGACGAGCTGGTTCATGAGCCCACACAGTGCTCTGAACATGAAGAGGAGACAAAAACAAGTGAGAGAAGCAGGCTGTGATATTGCATGGACAAACTGTTATGAGGCTGAAGGAAACTCAACTTCAAGTCCCTGTGGTACCCCTACCAGAGCAAGTATTGAAGCCCAGGGTTGAGATGAAGCTCTTGCTGCCCATCCAGTGCAGTATCTCTGCTCACCAGCAGCAGGGACACAGGCGGAGTTTTGCTACCTCCCCAGGCAGAGCATTCATCTTTGGCATAAAAAAGTCAGCTGGATGGAAAAACTGAAAGCTCATTTCTTGAAAATGTGACCAGCACCAGTTTATGGATATGTAAGGGAGGAGAAATGCTCTCCAGTGCTCCGGTTGAAGCTGTGTCTTGGGTGAAGAAACCCACACAGGGTTTTCCCTCCCTCAAGGGAGCTCCTTCATCATTGCACTGCTGAAGCACCTTCTTCCTCGGGTCCTGTACACCTCCTATCCCTTCCTGACAAGTGGGTCCTGCTCCATGATGGGTGATGGGCTCTCTCCCCTTGGTCAGTAGTTAAGGGTGCAGAGGAGCCCCTGTCCCAAGCGCTGCACTCAGGTGTCCCACTGATGGTGCTGTGAGTGTAAGGGTGATGCATGAAAGTGGTTGCAGCTGCAGAGCCAGGGGGTGAGACAGCTGCTCTGGAAGTAAGGCATGAGAGGAAGCAGGAGAAGGTGCAGATGGCTGGTCTGTCCCAAGAGAGAGCAAAGGTTGCTATGACTGGAGCCAATGTCCAGGTCTTTCATTGCCTGTGAAGTTGTTTGGGGTGACCTTGTCCACTCCAGAACCTACTGGAAGCAGGGTGGGAGCTGCCCCTGCCCAGGCAGGAGGAGCATCTCACCGCATCTCTGATTCACCAACTTCTGAGCCAAAATATCAACACCACCGTGCCACACACTCCTCCTCCCAGCCCCGCCAGCATCTGCTCCAGTGGGTGTTGGGTGGGAGCACTGGGCCCACAGTGGAGGGTGGATGTAAAATGCAGGGTGCATATTGCTGCAGGCCAAGGTCTACTCCCCATTTCTGAGAAGGAGAGGAGGGCGTGGAAGCAGCTGCACGGCCTCCAGAGGAGCAGCCAGACAGGTGCCCAGCTCTCAGCAGCATCAATGCAACACAAGAAAACCACATGCACGTGCTTGTTTCTCTCTCCCCTTATTGCATTTCACCACAGTCTATATTTGGAGATAACCAATGCTGTGTTAAAAATAAAAAATGCTTCAAAAGACAGCTTTAAGCTATATAAAGAAATCTTTACATTGGTATTAGACTATGTTCTCTCCCTTTTGTATGTCAATCGCCAAAAAATACAATATGAGACTGCGATTTATATAGCAATATATTCACAGTGTTCATGTGGCTATTAGCACTGAGGCAAGCCCAGAAATTCAGGACTTTCTTCTGCTAGCTTCAGACTGGAAGAGTGATTTATTCTAGGAACAAATCTCCATTACAGGATAAAACCCTTCACAACCTGCCCTGTGTCTGATTGCCTGGAAACATGTATAGGCCTAGAACATGTGTGGGCCAGCACAGCAAACAGGACGCCACTGCCATGAGAGGACTAAGTACCAACACAATCTTTGCCTATGTATATCTGGAATATAATGATATTCCAACACAAACCATACATCCTGTCTTGTTTTATCAAGCTCCATTGTCTCCGGAAATATTCTTTTAAAATAGTCATTACTTAGATTTTTGGGTTACACTTTTAGAATGTCAAAGGAGAAATCCCTCCTGAAGTAATCAGTACTGTCTGCGGGTTGAAAACAGGATGATGTAAGGCATGATTTTTTAAGGCAAAACCAAAGCCAAGACCAGTAGCTAAATTATCAGATACTTGATGCATTTTGTTATTTTAACATTATGTAAACAGAAATTGTTCTAAACTTTCCTGAACAGAGCAAAAATACACAAAATATTTTAAAAATTAAAACTTCTTGTTAGTTTTATCTTCTTAAGCTTTCATATCTGTTTTTTTTTCCTCCTGAATTTTGAAGAAGTTGGAGGAGATGGAAAAACTGGACCTCAAGGGCATGGTCCCAAAGGCACTGAGATTTCACTAACATCAGCTTTTAAGCCAAATGCAGCTTTGTCAGTGTGTAAGAACAGCTATACTGGGTTGGAGCAGAGGTCCCTCCAATCCACCATCCAGTCTCCAGAGTAACCAGAAGCAGACGCTGAGGGTAAGACCAAAAAATACAGATAATCAGCCAGCCCTGGATCCTCGGGGACAGCCCTCCAGTGGGTCACTTTTTCTGAGCCATGGATTACATCTGATCCATTGTGTCTTATGGCAATTTTTGGAACTTTCCTGCATGTATTTCTCTGAACCCCTGCTAAAGGCAGTATCAGATGGTCTCTGGAAGACCCTGCAGCACTGAGGTCTTTGGCTTAAATGCAGGTATGAAAGAAAAGTATTTTTGTTTGTTTATTTTTAACTTGTTGCCCCTGAAAATTTGACTCAAGAGTTTTAAGGGTGAGTGATTCTTTCCTATCCACTTTGTTCATGCAGTTCACCAGAGGATTGTATAGCACTGTGTGCCTCCCTGTCATCCCGTTTCCAAGCTCACGAGCCTGGATCAGCTCAGTCCCTCTTTACAGGGATATGATTTCATGCCCCAAACACTAATATCTCTGACTCCACATACACCTGATACAAACTCCTGCGGAGCAGAGGGCTCAATGTACATTTAGTGTGAAGGTAAGCCCTTACACCCCATCTCTTGCCATCTAATCCAGACTTACCTAGATGCATTACCAGGCATTGCAGGATAAGCAGGGTTGTGCTCACAGTTGGGACTAATCAAGGTAATTAAGTCATTTACATGATTAGCATGCCTTTTGCTAACAGTGATTTCTTCTCTTTCATGTAGAGCATTTAAGGAGCACTGTAGGATGCCATGGGGAGATAAAGTCTGATCTGGGAGACTGAAATTTTCAGGACCAAGGCCGAAGGAGGGCTGGGATTTGGTCATTATTCAGCTATGGGCCCCATGACCATGATGGCTCAGAGGAGTCGGGCTTGCTACTTTGATCCAAGGGTGTCACCTTCTCTGGCTGCACTGAAAGCAGTGACTGCTTAAACCCTGGGGAAAGAGGTGTTTTAGAATATTTACTGTGCAAAATGGATCAGATCTCTCCACACAGCTCTGTCCAGGGGTTCACATGGACCTTCAGAGCAGTAGCACATTTTGATGGTGGCTGGTTGTTTGAGTGGGTTTGTGATGACCGAGAAATGACCCAGATGTAATAATATACTATTGAGCTATGCAGACATAAACAAATGAAGTATTTTTAAAAGTTTTTGAAATGAACGTTTACAGTACTATGTTCTTAGAGGAACTTTATTCAAGCATCCAACACGTGGCCATTTACTGATACATACTATTAGTATCAACAAACATTAAGTTTTGGAATGGTGAGTTTTTAAAAGGAAAGGAGACTATTTTCTTCTTCTAGTCATGCTTTCTTTATATTTCCACACCTAAAGTACTTGAGAAAATGTTTGGTTCGTAAAAAGCAAAGCTCCTTTGATCAATTGTGAAAGCTATAAGATGTGTGCTTTTAACAAGCCCCAGCACTGTTATAGCCCCCATTATGCAAGGGTGGGGGAAGCCATAGGTGAAAGAGGGAGGTGGAAGGGGGCCAGTCACAGAGCCTGTCTGGTTTGGGGGCTGCAGTCCCACTGCCCCACTGTGAGACACAGGGGGACATGTTGTGGTTGGCACTAACAGCAGAGGAGAGGGGCAGCTGCCTTGCAGCTTGCACGCACACGCCTTTCCTTCTCACCACCCTCTATGCTGAGCTAATACATCTGGAGCAGTAAGCAGCCAAAATTCTAACTGAAGGCTTTCTGAGCCAGAGGATGATGCCTTGCAGAGCAGGCGGCTGTGGGGAAGAGGCCAACCTGCTGCTGAAGGCTGGAGGGAAGCAACGGGCAGCTCTCAAAATGTATCAGGGGAGGGCTGCGTTTCAATAGCTCTTTGCTGTCCTCATTGGTATTAACACTGTGCTTAGGAGAACTAACCACTGCTCTAAGTAATCTACTGGCACAAAAGCCCAGTCCACGTGCTCTAACATTTGCCCTTAAATATAAAAAAAGTAGATACAGGGAAGCAACCCAAAAGTGTTGGTCAATGCAACAGGGAGTACTCTCTCCTTTCCACATCCCAGCCCCTTTCCTGTCCTAAGCTGGTTACAGGTGTCAGAGGGAAAGAGATTGCTCAGAAAGGTTTCAGGGATGAGAAAGTAACGTTTTGGACTTCTACAAGGAGCTACTTCCATTACAAGCAGCACATAAGTGCTTGTAAAAAAACCAAACATGCGAGTGGTGGTGGGAGAGAGGGTGGGAGGCAATCCTGCTGGGGCAGGCACTGATGTTTTGACAGTAAATGAGAGATGATGCCCGGGAAAGGAATGGCATATCACTGTAAGAGAGGAGGGAAACTCATGGTGGGGTGGATAGAGAGAGCTGGCATGTTCAAAACACTGAGCTAGGAAAACAAGCTTCATAGCAGGATCTGGGCAGACACTGATAGTACAATAACCTTGTAATAATTGAGACATTTTAAAATCTGCATAGCAATTTTAGGAGGCAGAATAGACAGACAGAAATATGGAGAAGTTGCACTGAAAAAATCCGCAAGATGTAGGCATCTCCTGGCTGTGTGGACCTGCAGAGATATCCAACCTGAGGATGATGCCCAGACTGCAAGTTCAAGAATAAAGCTGTTTGTCCAATACATGAGGAAAAGCAGGTTAGGGGGAAGACCAAGATCTCTGTTTTAGGCATCCCAAATTTGTGTTGATGGATAGAGGAGAGGTACTACTACTATTAGAGCAAGCAGATTTGAAGCAGAAATGCAGATTTGTATATACCAGCCAAGGAAAAATCTTCACAGGGCCACATTTGTACATGAGAGATGACACCCAGCACTGGTCCCTGGACTCACTGTATCAAGCACACAGGGAAAAGGCCATCTTCAAAACCAGACTCACCCTGACAGACAGCAACCAGATGCACCATACCCCAAGTACCCAAATGCACTGTGCGGAGGGAGACAGTCTGCAGCAGTTGCATGGCAGGAGCAAGGACACAACCATTTCTGTAATTTCCAGAGCCCCTCCTCTATACAGCACAGACAGAGCTTGTGAATCTGGGGAGAGAAAAACTCAAAAAGACAAATTTTGGGATTGCATACTCATGAGCAGGAAGAAAGCTCCTTTTCCAAGGAAATGAAGGCTCCTCTTCCACCTCCACAGAGAACAAAGGGGAATGGGAGTTGGATTAGATGGTACAGCCAATGCATAATATGATGATGTGGGGCAAATCCTACAGCAGAATCAGAGAGAGTCAAAATGCTGAGAGCCTGCAGAAAAATGTTTTTTCTGCACTCTCTTCACTTCCCATTGAGATGACAGATGCATTAGTCTCTAGACCAGGCTCTGGCCTAATTTTTGATTCACAAATGTGATACAGATTGTGCATATGTTATTTATTGTGATTGGAGGAATGTAATTGTCCCTATGTACCACAAATAAGAAAAGAAGGCATTTTTTAGGAGTCTTTCAACCACAATCTCAAATACTGTTTTACTGTCTAATGAAACTAAACTTGATAAAACATTTTGATTTACCGGTAACTGACTTACTGGGACTTACTGGTCTGCCTTGGTCCTAATCATGCATGATTAGCTGTTTTCCAGTAGTACTTGCAAGGCAAGACAACACCCTGCCCTCTTAAGTCTATATGTAATCTCCACACAGACATGGACTTCTCTCCTAGGGCAGGTGAGGGAGCACAGATGATTCAGTGAACCTCACCAATATCATTCAGACAGTTGCACAGTGAAAGGGTTTGGGGAGGGAGCTAGAATAAAGGTAAAATGGTCTAGAGCAGGGCAGAAATCCATTCAGATGGGACTTTCTCTCTTTCTGTCTTCCAAATTCAGATGATGCAAGATATGGCCAGCCAGACCCAATGGATGTAAGTCTGTTTGTGAAGGCAAAGCAGCGATACGGCCCTGGACTGATGGCTGGTTTTACACAGAAACACTCAGTGGCACATCTGGTATTCGCAACAGGAACCACCTTCTTTCAAGCCCGCTGAAGAATTATTGCTTCGCTCTGTATTAGCTGTTTTCATATATACAAACATTCAAGTGGTTTCCTAGAAGATGAACAAGCCTTCCTGCCTTCCATGTAGCTTTAGGACTATTTTTGTTTCAAAGGAGCCTGATAGAATGTACTAAAACCAAAGAGCATGAATACATTTGGAACACAAACATCTTTTGCCATGCCTTCAGTGACTTATTTGTGTACTGATGTATAGGGCCCCCAGCCCCTTGGGTTGTCATTTCCACACCAGTCGCAGACTGATGGGCAGACCCTGGAGAGCTGTGGAGTGCTTCTCTTCCCAGAGTCGTTAAGTTGAACAACCTTGAACGTCTAGTGTGGCAGGCAGAAGTCATTCAAAGCAACAGCTTAAACACTTCAGTCCCACTGGTGAAAAGCCAAATGCTGTCTACTCTATTCCCACAAAAGCTCCTCAGAAAAGTGGAGTAGCGTATGATCCCAAATAATTAACCTAGCAATCAGAAATTCTTAAAACTCCCCTCAAAACCTAAGTTGCAAGAATTATCCTTCAAAACCAGCGAAACGGCAGTGTGTTTTCCTAGCTGCTCCCTGTCATCCTGATATATTACAACTTGTATTTACTGTGAGGTTTGCATGATTGTTCCAGAAAAATATCAATTTATAGCACAACATGAAAGGAATTATTAAAAAAAAAAATCATTACAAAGGGTCATTTAGCAGAGCTCAAACTGACAGCAATTTGGCTGATGCATTTCAGCTGAGAATATTTTAGTACACTTGACCTTCCCATAGCATTGTTCCTTTTTATCTATTCATCCCTCACTTCTGCATTTTGGTAACTTAACAAGATACTCAAAAAGGTCTTTAAGACATATATTAATACCAAATAGTGACAAATGTCTTCAGAAGAATTAAGTACTGCAGGACTGTTGCAACATATCTTCAGAGCGGTGCTGACTGTTGTTGCTTCCTGAATACATACTACATTTCACAAGAATTCTGCATTTCCAGAACTGGAACAAGCAGACCTGGGCCCAGCTAGGAAGGGTGCGGTGATAACGGGTTCTCCTCTGTCCTGCACAGGAGGCACATACAGGTTGCAGAAACGCAACTGATTTTTAATTGCATCTTTTTCAAACCTCTTTGTAATCATTCCAGTTCCCTCAGTCACATAGATTTCCCCTGCCACACCCATACACACTCTTTGCCAGCTACCACCATCCTGTCCAATGATAAATGGTAAAGAAAACACTTTTCTTTACTAAAGTATTTTGTTTCTGGTCTTATACAGATATTTTTAAAGTGCTCCCACACACAGTCCGATATTTTATTGTCAATGTTTTATCTGGCACAGGAAATTCAGAGAAATGTCTTGAAGGCATCATGGAGCCACCGTAACTGAACTTGGAAGAAGAATGTTATTACTGAGTAGAAAATGCTCTCATAATTTCCCATGCCTAAGTCATCTTGAACATTCACAAGTAACTTCCCTTTTCCAAGTGTCATACATTTTATCATTTTTCACCATGACTATACACTTACCTAAATTTTGAAGAATTATCTGGGTGTCACAGAATATTTTGAACTATTTATACTTAATGAGTCTCCTGCTGAAGGCCTACAATTAGTCTGGAGTTGTATTTTGATCTACAGCTGATATCCAATCTCTCTGACAGGTTGCCCCAGTACATCTGATTTTGTCAACACTGCCCAAAATTCTCATTATGAGATGCCACAGTGAGATGTTCAGAAGAATGGCAGCTCTTGTCCATTCAGGCTGCAGATTCCTGTTCTCGCTGTTACAGGATAAATATTTCTTTTTTTCTGGAGGGAAAATAAACCCAAGATGCTCTTGCTGTTTTGACAAAAACGAAACTATGAAAAAACTGGTTTCCAGCATTAAAATCTTCAGTATTTTCTTCTACAAGGCTCTTGCTCCTCCTGCCCTTCTGGCTGCATGTGTGACCCATCTGGAGACGCCAACACCAACCGCATCAACTCTGGGTTGCCTCCCACCCATGCAGAGCTGCAAATCCAGGTTGCCTGAAAAACCACACTCACATGTCCTGGGCTAAAACTGCAGGATCTCAACAGTTAAAACTTTTCCAGGAGCCTGGAGCACATGCCTGCTCCTGGTTGCTTCCTGTCCCAGCCAGATACAAATGTTGGTGACCTCTCTGGGACCCCTTCCATGTGCCCCGAGAAAACCAGGCCCCCCAGGAAAAGAGAAGCCCCCTTGGGCTGGAGTCAAGCCCTGAAAATGGGAACAGGGAGTCTCTTTGCCATGTCTTTTCAATGATCCCAGAGTTCCTGAAGGAGGGACCTGTCTGGCTGCAGCTGAGGAAGAGAAGTGCCAGGGCTGCTGGGCGAGGGCCAAATGGAGTGGGTGTCAGGGGTGGCAGAAGAGGGGAGTGACCCATCTGCAGCAAGAGATGAAAGGAGATCATGCACCGCCTGGGCAGAGGGATGCAAGAAAGTGGCTGGAGGTGGAGACAGCAAAGGAGGTGAGCAGGCTGATGAGGAAGGCTGGGAGTCAGAGAGTCGTGGGAGGACAGGCAAACTGAGGAGGAAGGACCACCATGGGGAAAGCAGTCTTGGATGCAAGAGCAGGGTGCAGTGGGTGGGAAAGGGTGGACATGGTCTGAGATCTCACTGAATCTGGTGGACAGATTACCATTGGCTTTCTCAGGCTTTGGACAGCATTCAGAGAGCAAAGGAACAACTGGTGTGAGCAGAGGAATGCAGAATCCCCATAATAACAAAGAATCCTATTAAAAGCCATCTCTGCTGACAAAGAATCATCCAAATATATAGTGCAAGAGAAAGAGATACAGGAATAAAAGCTCCTGAAATATAACTCCTTCTTTGCACCCAGGTGAGACATTCTGCATTTTGCTGTTCATGTTGACCATAAAGATGACTCCAGCAGCGTCTGTCAGTTGCTGCTTCAATAAGGAGCGATTGGGAAGCAGAATGAGGAGGCAAAAATTTGAGAATTTCTTCTGAAAATTATGGACTAAAAGAAGTCTGATTGAGAGTAAGCAGAGCAACTCTGAGAGCATTTCTTTAATTTGATAACACAAAATGTGAGAAATGAAAATCAGTATTGCCTTTGGTCAGGAAGCAGGTGGAAGGTAAAGCAAAAGCTGCCAGTCTGAAGTTCTGGGACCTGCAGGCAGCACTGAGGAACTGACCATGACCATGGAGGGTCAAAACATGTCCCAACCTAACGGTAGAGGTAATCCTTCCTGCTAGCACCCAGAAGAAGTCTACAGAATAGGTCAAAAGTATCAAGAAATTCAACCCTCAAAGTCCACCAGTCCTTTGGAGAAGCAGTTTTTAACTCTGTGCCCTTGAGAATCTCCTTGGAGGGCAATAACTGTGGACAGTCTTTCTGCTCAAGACTGCAGCAAAGGCACATATGCCAGAATATATTCTGGGCTGTAGGACTGACAGGTCTATACCCTTTACGTGCAGACTTCCATCATCTACCAGAAGGACCTGTTTCTAATGAGACTCACACTAGAGAGAAAAAACCCTGCTGGCTTTCCCTTGTGTTGGTAAAGAGAAATTTCCCTTGCCAGGCACAAGTGAGGAGGGCACTGATTACGCTGACTCTCAACTCCTCATCTGCCTTGCCAAGAGATAAGGGGAAGATACTGTTTGAGATAAGAAAAGGAGTATTGTAAGCATAACTGCAGATGTACTGAGGCAAACTTAATGGAGAGAGAGTGATGGGAGAGTGGCAAATGCCCTGATGCAGGCAGGTCTGAGCTAGCAGACATCCAGGGAGAGCTCCTTCCCAGCCCCAATGCTGCCTGCTCCCCACAGGAGATCTCCCAGAGATTCAGGGCTTCAGCTGGAGGCAGAATTCAAACTCTGGACTGACACAGCACACCCACAAGTGCCCTCAGTGCAGGAGGAGCTCTTGCCAAATCTAGCCCTTTCCTGGCCACCAAAGTCAAGGAGTCACAAAGCCCAAGTCCCCCATAACTCAGGCTTGAATAGCTCAGGTGCCAGTGGAGGTGTCTGGGTTATCAAAGACTTCACCACATACAGCATGTTGTGCATGGGAAAGCTGTACAACTGCACAAATTGATGGAAATCACATTCCCCATCATTTTTACCCCTGAGTCCTGCTTCCTTCCATAATACCAGTTCAAAACTGAGCATTAGAAATTTTAAACATGAATCAGTCAAAATGCTTATTTTTTAAAAGTGCTTTCTGAGAACCCAATACAATTCCTTCGTGCTTGGCATATCATGACTCAGCTACAGTTTGCTCAACTGTATTTTATTGTTGAAATGGAGTTATTTGATAAAGTAATACAAACATCTGGCTCAAGTCAACTCTTCCCCAAGCTTGTGCTTTCTGCTGATGAGACGAAGGGTGGTGTTACTTCCTCCGAGATATCTCAGGTCAGATTTTATTTCCCAGTCCCTCCACATTCCTCTGAACAATTTTCATGCCTTGCAGCTCCAGCTGATGCAGTGTTGTGTGTCCAGTTTGTCACTGGTCTGTTTGCTTCCTGTCCCACCAGCTTATTCACTAATACATTTATAAAATGTCAGACCTTTCATGATGCTGATCCCTCAATAACTCACTATCCCTCATCTTTGATGACAGTCTAAAGTCTGTTTACATTTCCCGTAAACTAAATAATATCCTAGGAGTTACAGTTTTCTTTAAGCAATGGTAGGAAAAATCTTATTAATCATGTTGGTAGCAATCAAAATTCTGGTCAGGGAAAGTGAAATGTAATTACTCATTTTCATCAAGAGAGCTGCTACCCTGCACCTGATTTTACTAATCCGTCAGCATATCTGATCTGGGGATGGAAACAAAATGCTACCAGATGTCAAAGGGGAAAAAGAGAAAATGTACCCAGCTGGTCCACAACTTTCTAAAACCCTTCCTTGTCTCTGCTTTTTCACAACTAATTTAATACATTGTCCCGAAGGGCAGTATGAGATGCAGGCTGCTTGTGCAGCAGGACAAATATTGTAACAATTAAACAACTCTTTTCTGGCCTCAGAATTGTCTGGCAATGTTGTGCTGTTTGTCAGGGTACCCTCAGCAAGGTTGAGTCCCACAGTGCAGGCTGAGCAGGGGGGCGGCAGGAGCCTGACCTGTGGTACCACAGGACACTTTGAAAACCATGTGTGCAGCCCTGCATTTAGCATCCTCCTTATCCATTGTGGTTTGGGAACTGAAAAGAAACATGAGACAAAAAAGTCAGGGTAAAAAAATTGGCCATTTAGGTCAGTATTTTACCTCAGGTACAGGGTTAGCTTTTTTTTTTTTTTTTTCCCCCTTCTTTTTAAAAGAGCTATATCTGGCCCCTGATAAATATTCATATTTTCTTCACTACTAGAAATATTCCTGAGGCTCAAACTGTGCGTTTTATTAGCCAAGGCTGTTAGCCTTAGTGTGGTTCATAACCATAACTAGGCTAATGGAGCATGTAGCTAAAATAGTTATTGCTCTCTCTTGGAACTGTAAAGGCCGTTTAGGAAGTGTAAATGTCTTTGAACGCATCAGGAAAGCCTTCTCTGAGATTTTTCCCTTGCCAGGCTAATGGCAGGAGCTGGCTGCAGAAGGAGGACTTAGACCACTCATGCAAAGGTATCTTGAAGTCAGAATCCAGACCAGTGAAAGAAATCAAACACAAAAATTGATTGCTAAATATCTTTAAGATCACCAGCATACTTTTATGAACTTAAGGGGAAAAAAACCAGAATATTTAAAATAATCAGTCAGAACTCAGTGACTCCTTATCAAAACAGAGGCCCTCTTGGAGGCTCAGATATTCAGCCACCCAGCTGCTACCTCATCAGATGAGAGTGAGGATATCTGGATTTTTTTATTTTATTTTGTTAGTGCTATTGTGATTTCATGACCCAGTGAAATTCACTTATCTGAGGCCTCTGGTTATCATGGATTCACAAAGTGATTTTCTTCATTAGAAATGAAAGCTGTTGACTAGTCAAACGACACTGGAGATAAAGAACATATATGATCAAAAAATGAAGCACAGAAAAAAAAGTAGCAAAAGCCTTCCTACATAACATTATCAAAACCCTGGGTGCTTGGATTTTGTTTAGTAGCACAATGGAGTAATTATGTATGGCTCTGGTAAGGTATAAGTTATTCACATTATCAGACACAGAAAGAGAATTTAAAAAAAAAGGGCTAAACTAATTTCCTTCCCAAGATGAAATGAGCAGTTGCTTAGGGGGCCAGGTGCTACAGAGAATTACCAGGGCTTTGAAAAAGGGAGAAAACAGTGCTGTAGCAAGGAAGCAGAAAAATCAAACAGGTCGAAGTATTCATCAGCTACCTTAATTTAAATATGAAACCAAAGAGCCGCAACAGTAGACACGCAAAGAATTGCACAGGCCTCACCACTGTCTATTTAACACTGGGAGAGCAGTCCCTGGTAGGGAAAGGTTCTTCCGGGCAGAACCTGTTTCAGTCCATCAACATACATTTCACCAGGATACTGGTGGTTTAGGAGAGGGGATGGGAAGACAAGCTGGCAGTAGCTGGGTGAACTTGTTTGTTTTAAGCTGCACCCTTTCCTATATTCCCTAGTGCTGTCGCCCACAGCAAGCCAAGAAGAGGGGATGGCCTCTGTCTCCCAGGATGTGTCCATCCCACCAGGGTGATGTCTGTCCTGCAGTGTGCTCCTGGGTTGGATGAATCTCACTGCTGGGAGACAGTGTCTCTTACCAGACCCGTAAGAGTCAAATGCGATAGTTTTTAAGCCCATGGTGACAAGGCAAGAAAAGCCCTCATTCTTTCCCACTTTGTATCCAGTCAAGGGTTTGCACCAGGAAAAAGTAAAACTTTCCTTGTGCTTATGGGATCTCTCAAGGGAGTTGACTTTTCTTTGGATGGGGGAAGCCATTCACATCAGATTCAAAATGAGAAGTACACTTCAGCCTTGACCATGAAGAGCGGCCCTTTACTAACACACCTCTTTGAAGGGAGAATACACCTGAGAACAAAGCTGTGGTACCTTGCAACCACAGCTATGTCCTTACCCTGTGTGCTCCTCCAGGAGTCTTTGTGTCACCTCTTGCCATCTTTTTTGACCACAAACAGTTTGGAGAAAGAGGCATCATTTAATCTTATGCCCAGGCGGTTCCTGGTGGTATCAAACACAACCACAGAGAGGTTAACGATCTCCCACCCCCAAGCCAGGAAGGCCATGGTTTCCCTTCACACACTCTGTGGCTATATTATTTATGTTCCGTATTTTGCATTATCTTATGCCCAGGTGGTTCCTGGCAGTATCAAACACAACCACAGAGAGGTTGGGGAATCTCCACTCTCAAGTCAGGGAGGCCGTGATTTCCTTTCACGCACACCATGGATATGTTATTTATATTCTGTATTTTGCATTATTCCTGGATGTTGCTGGGTAGGTAATGCTCAAGGAATTTGAAATCCTGTTTGACCCTTAGTGCAGGACAGGTTCCCAGCCACTGTGGGTTCTCTCTTGGGTATCCCAGATGGGAAGCCCATTTCCAGACCACCCCTGCTTAGTGCCCGCCCAGAGACAAAGCCCAAGAGAAGCTGGCTTGGTGGGAGCACCAGAGCCTTCTGGGGGAGCAAGACCTGCTCTTTTGTCTGTCAGGCAAACTGAGAACAAAGGAGGTGAACGATGAGGCCAACATTTGCAATTAGAAAATGGAAGGAAAAGAGCAGAATTCCCGTTCTATTATTTCCCTAGGGCATCACAAGCTGGACTAACTTTCTCCTAGATTTTTGGCTTCTCTGTCCCACTCTGCTGCTTTCAGTCTGCAGCTTAGCCTCTCTGATTCATGTAAATAGGAGGAAACAAGCAACAAGCAAGGGAGCAGAGGGAATGGTATTAAAAAATTTATACATTTCCCTGCCTCAAAGTCACTTCTAAACATTTCTACATGTGTATCCACACCTAAACATTTTTCTGTCCCCTGCCTCCCTCCTCCTCTCTTGGGCATTTATTTCTGTAGAGAAGGCTGACAGCTTTTAAAGGAAGAGCTAATTGGCTCAGACACAAGTGGATGCTGCATGAGAAAGGGCACTCATCTCTGCTGTATCAGATCTAAACATTTCTATTGGTTATGTAATGCACAGGAGCAAGCTGTTCCTGTGTGCCGAAAAACAAGGAGGCAGGGAAGGAGACTGGCCTGGCTAAACAGGGACCTGTGGCTGGATCTCAAGAACAAAAAGAGAACCTATTTCTTTTGGAAGAGGGGCCAGGTGTCTCATGAAGACTATAAAGATGCAGTGAAGTTTTGCAGGGAGAACATTAGGAGAGCCAAAGCACAGCTAGAGCTCAACTTGGCCACAGCTGTTAAGGATAATAAAAAATGTTTCTATAAATTCATTAACAGCAAAAGGAGGATTAGATAAAATCTCCCTCCTTTACTGGAGGCAGAGGGAAAGATGGTAACTAAGGATGAGGAAAAGGCTGAGGTGCTCAACACCTACTTTGCCTCAGTCTTTAGCAGTGGAACCGGCTGTTCCCTGGACACCCAGCCTCATGAGCTGGGAGATGGGGAGGGGAAGCAGACTGAGGTCAGCACAGCTGAAGAGGAGGTGGTCAGAGACCTGCTGCACCACTTGGATGCACACAAGTCTGTGGGACTGGATGGGTTACACCCAAGGGTGCTGAAAGAGTTGGCAGATGTGCTCGCCAAGCTGCTTTCCATGATTTACCTGAAATCGTGGCTAACTGGGGAGGTCCCATTGGACTGGAGGGTGGCAAATGTGACACCCATCTACAAGAGAGGCAGAAAGGAGGATCCAGGAAACTATAGACCTGTCAGTCTGACCTTGGTGCCAGGCAAGGTCATGGAGCAGGTCATCTCAAGTGCCATTAGAAGTCATATAATGGACAACCAGGGGATCAGGCCCAGTCAGCATGGGTTAATGAAAGGCAGGTCCTGCCTTACAAACCTGATCTCCTTCTACAACAGGGTGACCTGCTCATTGGATGAGGGAAAGGCTGTGGATGTTGTCTACCTTGACTTCAGTAAGGCCTTTGACACCATTTCCCACAGCATTCTCCTGGTGAAACTGGCTGCTTGGGGCTTGGATGGGCACACGCTTTGCTGGGTAAAAAACTGTCTGGATGGCCGGGCCCAAAGAGTTGTGGTGAACGGAGTTAAATCCAGTTGGTGGCTGGTCACCACCAGTGATGTCCCCCAGGGCTCGGTTTTGGGGCCACTCCTGTTTAACATCTTTATTTACTGGATGAGGGGATCGAGTGCACCCTCAGTGAGTTTGCAGATGACACCAAGTTGGGTGGGAGTGTTGATCTGCTCGAGGGTAGGGAGGCTCTGCAGAGAGACCTGGACAGGCTGGAGCCATGGGCTGAGGCCAACTGGAGGAGTTTCACTAAGGCCAAATGCCGGGGGCTGCCCTTGGGCCACAACAACCCCCAGCAGCGCTACAGGCTTGGGGACAAGTGGCTGGAGAGCTGCCAGTCAGAGAGGGACCTGGGGGGGTTGATTGACAGCCGGCTGAACAGGAGCCAGCAGTGTGCCCAGGTGGCCAAGAAGGCCAATGGCATCCTGGCTTGTGTCAGCAATAGCGTGGCCAGCAGGGACAGGGAAGGGATCTGACCCCTGTACTCGGCACTGGTGAGGCCGCACCTCGATTCCTGTGTTCAGTTTTGGGCCCCTCACTACAAAAAAGACATTGAATGACTCGAGCGTGTCCAGAGAAGGGCAACGAAGCTGGTGCAGGGTCTGGAGCACAGGTCGTACGGGGAGCGGCTGAGGGAACTGGGGGTGTTTAGTCTGGAGAAGAGGAGGCTGAGGGGAGACCTCATCGCCCTCTACAGCTCCCTGAAAGGAGGGTGCAGAGAGCTGGGGATGAGTCTCTTTAACCAAGTAACAAGCGATAGGACAAGAGGGAATGGCCTCAAGTTGCGCCATGGAAGGTTTAGACTGGATATTAGGAAGCATTTTTTTCCAGAACGAGTTGTTAGGGGTTGGAATGGGCTGCCCAGGGAGGTGGTGGAGTCCCCATCCCTGGAGGTGTTTAAGAGTCGGGTTGACATAGCGCTGAGGGATATGGTGTAGTTGGGAACCGTCAGTGTTAGGTTAATGGTTGGACTGGATGATCTTCAAGGTCTTTTCCAACCTAGATGATTCTGTGATTCTGTGAAAATTTTTCATAAAAGAAACGCGAGATCATGTACAACTCAAGAGTTTGCTGTAGTTACAAAGACAAAGACTAAGTATTTAATTGATTTGCTACCTATGCAAGAGGTGAGGGAACATTTCAGCCCCACTCACCTGAGAAGCAATGCACTGAGCTGCACTGCTGCCACCAGATGACAAGTAGCACTGACACCTGCCCAGCTGTCACTCATGGCTGGGGGTAACCCAGCTTCCACCCCAGCCTAGAAGGAAATGATGGATCTACTTTTAGAAGACAAAAAAGCTTTAAATGTTACTGAAATACATTTTTGAACACCACCCACATAGACTTGATATTTTTGTAATTCCTAAAGTAAAAGCCACACCAAACAAAAGTTTAACAAACCAAGTTTCAATTTTCCAAAGCCTCTTCCTTCACGTCCTGCAGTATTGTGGGCACTTTACTGAGGTATATTTGCTTCAGATTGTGCTTCAGTTGTTCCCTAAGGGAGTAAGAGCTATCCCCAAATGTAACTCAACTCTAAACTTCACAAAAACCTGCAATTTTCCATTAAAAAACATCCTCAGCTGTTGTAGCTGGAGAGTTTGGGTGGAAAAAACAAGGACTGGCCACAGCTGGCTTTTGGCTGAAGCCTGCAGCCCTGCACCTAACCCTCTGCTGCACTGAAAAGACAAGGGGCTCCATTCATTGCCTGTGTAACACCGCTGAAGTCAGATAAATCGGCTCAGCTTCTTCTAAAAAGAGCATAACACCATTTTTCAAGTTTGTAATTCTAAGAGAAAGAAAAGAAAAAGTATATTTGGCTCCAGACACCACACACAACTGAGTTTCACTTTGTCTGGCAACAATACAAAATTCACATGCAAAGCATAAGGAGGACACAAAGGACCCTGTCAACCCCTATGCACTCGCAACAGAGTTTCCCTCCAAGCCTATATAAACACCATAGGGCTCCTGGGTTTAAGAAAACCTGGGACAACTACATCTGAATAAGAACAGCCAGGCCAAAAGATAATCCAAGAGAGAGCGAGACAAGCCAGTGTGTTAGACAAAGGCCAACACAGTCCTTGCAACAATCCACCACATGGCACAGCGCACGCTGCAAGGACCTTTGTTCAGCCGCTGAAGGCAAAACGTGGACAAAAGATTAATTGAGCCCTAAATAATAGCTCTTGGTGGAGAGCCGAATCTCTGCGTCTTGAAGATCAACACACTTGAGTCTGTCAGATCCCCTGACAAATGCCAGTGACGCCCAAAGATACAGGAGACAAGGAGGATTTGCTAACCTTTTGGAGAAAAAAATAGGTATTTAAACAGTGCAGTTTAAAAGGTAAATACTCAAAAAAGAGAGGATATCTGAGATGTGCACGGATTACCTGAGTATGCGTTGTACTCACCTGACAACAGCAGAGCCACAAACCAGACAAAGCTACCCCAAGCCTCTGAAAGTCCTGGTCAGATTTAGATTTGACAAGACACTGTGAGAGATCTGGAGAAGGCTGCATAACAGCCTCTCCCTGCCAAAAGCATGCCCTGTGCTTAACATTCCATAACTCACAGACGGCAAGGTTAGAAGGAATAGTTTTTTACTACTGCAGAGACATTATTTCAGACCTCTCCATGGGTCTGGAACTGTCTTGAAGAACTACACAATACAGATTCCAAGACTGTGATTTAATTTCTGAATTTATTAAGAGCAGGATTAGACTGTGGCATAGGCAAACAGGAGGAAAATCTCTGAGAAAGGCTGAATTAAGACCCTGCTGTCATTCAGAAGTAAACAATTGCTTATACTCCATGAGTTCAGGGCTGTTTGGGGGCCTGTAGTCCACAGGGCAAGGTGGTCATGCTCCAGTTTTGTTGCTGACTGCTCTTTGTCATCCCAAGTCACTGACATGTTCAAACTGGTGGTCTCCACACCACAGATATTTCTCAAGTGACTAAATTTAGCTGATGAGATTCATATGTATTGTCTCTTACCTTGTCTCTACATGGCTTCTCACCTCTTCTGCTCCACACACCTTAGTTTTCATGGACAAGAAGTTGGAAGCACGATACACAGAGACCAAGGACTGCACTGCCTCCCACAACTTGGACTGCGCCTAAGTGGGACAGCCATGCCATAACTCTTCAGGCTAGTGGGTGGAAATCCCAGCGATGGTGGGGACTACTGCTCAGAAACTAGCTGTGGGTTGACTACCTGTAACTAGTGCCCAGCTGTGCAGGGTGGTGGTCCTGAGAGACTAGAGGTGGACTATTGGAAGAGATCAGTTCTGTAAATGAGACACCACTATAGCAGTAGAAAACCGTTTGGATTAAAAATGCTCTGCACTCATTCAGACCTACAACAAACCAAACCCAGAGCTTTAGAGACCAGCACGTGGGTCTGGAATGGACGGCTGTAAAAAATTGGGAGCTTTTCAGGTTATGGAGGCCAGAAGTCTGCAAGTTGGAGACAGGCTCAGATGCTGCTGCTTCCCAAGAGCTATGTTTGTTATTACAGAAAAGGCTCTAAATCCCTGGGACTCTTGAGGGTAGCGATGGCTTTGTATGAGCAGGCTTTCCCCAGCCACATGAAGATGATGCACATTGTCACTTCTTGTCTTCCACAGGGCTACCTAATTTTCTGAGGAGGACAGAGGTCAACCAGAGGCTTTCAGAGATCACAGGATCACAAGAAATTCATACAAATCAATGCAGACTCATCTAGGAAGTTACAAGAGCCTTGAGAACTATTCCTACCTTCATTTATAGCTTATCAAGGTCTGAATAAGATTTTCTTGCTGCAAGAAGATTCCCAAATGATCTTCTGAACCAGCTGAAGGATCACAGCTAAAAGTATCTTTGGACAAATGAAGGCCAAACTGTTTAATAGTTCTGAACTTCAGAATTCAGATGGCAGATTTAAAATGGTAAAAGACATGGAAAATATGGAAAAGGGGTGGAGACAAGGTCTCTAAGTTAAAAACTACTTGTAATTCTTGCCCTGCTGGCAGGGCACTGGTCCTCCAGTCCTTCAAAGATAAGCCATGCTCAAAGTTGCAGAAAGGAGAAGCACACACTGAGTTTTTGCCACTGAGGGCCTGGAGGATGGAGTGTCCAGTCATGGTGAATCAGAAGGCATCAAAACTGCTGGATTCATCTATGGTGTTTGCTTGCCATGGGGCCAAAACAAGGTTAAGCTCTGAGGTCCTCGGTGATGTGGCTCCTGTCCCCCACAAGCCAGTAACATGACAAAACAGTTACGGTCCTATTACTGGTTGGAGCATTAAAGATTTAACCTGCTTTTAAACTCATCTCAGTCCTGGGATCCTCTGGACACATAAAACTTCACCTCTAGCTGAGACATTGCTCTTTATGCTACACATGGAATTAATTTTCTATAGCATTTCCTACCCAAATCCTACATCCATGATGTGGGACACAGAGCGCAAGCATGGGGGTAGTCTGTGAGCCCGATTCATGCTTATCCTGCCTTTCTGGACACATTTGCCATTTACTTCACCTGGATTTGCAAGCTTTTCCAACAGCATTTTCCAGCCTGTGTGGAGCTGCAGTGCTACGTCGGTGGGTCACAGCCCCTCACCTCCAGATCCTTTCACTCCAGCTAGTGCTGGCAGAAGCACAAGATTTACATTTTGCTGGGAACCTCCTGTGTTTACACTTTCCAAGTGGCTTATGGGTTTATGGCAGGTTACCAGGAACCTCAAGTGTAGGACAGATTTAAGAGTGGAGACCACTTCAAAGTCAATCCATGCTGACCAACACCTTCACTCTGAATGTGATACGATTGCTTTTGGCGTGGGTCTAATGTGAAGTACTGGACTGCCAACCTTACAAACTCAGAATTCTGAAAATCCTAAACTTTTTCTACAAATATAGTTTGCTTTTTAACCCAGAATGAGATCAAAAAGGCAAAGCATTTGAATCTTGCATCAACAGTTTTATCACTAAAAATATCTCAAAAAATCTATAGTTTTCTCAGCTGTAGAGTTCTCAGATGATTGTGATGAAACTTACTGTTATCCAGCATGAGCTTAACACACAGAAAAAAATCCAAGCACATAGCCTTGTTATTTTTAAAGATTTCTGCTGTGACCAGAGAATGAAAATCCGTAATCTTAAAATGTTTTTCAGTCAAACTATCCAGAGGTTGTAGTGGCAGAATTACCTGAATTTGAGGATATTTTTCCTGAGATTATACTGCAAAAACACAAGGCTGTGAGTAGAACTATAAATGAGGAGGATATGGCCATGCTAAAAATGAGAGCCCAGAGACTCTGCAGTGCCTTTTCCATAAATCTGAGTCACAATGAGCAAACATCTGACAGTGCTTGCTTTGAAGTACTGTTTTACTAAAACAAAAAATGAAAATCTATGTGCCTCTTTCCATGATGAATTATTCAGCTCCTCCAGAAAAAGGCGGAAAAATAGAAAAGGAGAAAAAAGCCAGGAAGCACATAGATGTTGCTCACAAAATGCAAAAATAAATCTAATAACTTTTGGAATTTCTATGGAAATAAATTTTAAAGTCGTTTTTAACACAGGAAGTGTGGCCTTGGTTCATATGAAATGAATGTGCACAAGAAGGATATGAAAGGTGCCTGTGCAGCTGCAGTGCAGTGAGCTGCAGCCGTCCATCATGCAGTTACTGATCAGGGGGAACTGCTCATTTATCTAATTGTGTGCAGGGTTGTTCAGTTGTCACATGCAACTCTAACAGTCGTTTCTGCAGTTATGACTACATTTTGTATACCTACTTCTGTAAGCGGACCTTAGGTCTTCATTTCTCTAATCTGCCCTCTCTGAACAAAGTACAATGTATCTGCAAGAGGGAAACTGTGATCTCAAAATTCAAACAGGCATGGTTCATTTTGTATATTATCAGAGGGAAAAAAATATAAAGTGATATTAAATCCCCTGAAGTTAAACATCTTTCATTTTCAGCAGTTTATAAACAAGACTGAGACATTAATATTTTACTGTGCTAATGCGGATGGCTTGGATGCTTTTCCCCTCAACTAGAATGACCCAAATAATTATTTCTAATGATCATCATTTTAAAGTACAGTATTATACAACTCTCTTGTTACAAATGGATTTTATATAGAGGTTGATGCTTTATCCACTATTATAACCACATTTGATTCTAATGTATTTGGAACACAGCAGGAAAATGTACTACTTCAAAATTCAACTCCTACTGCAGAAGAACAAGATAAGAAATTCAACTTATCTTTCGATTAAAGCAGATCAGAAAGAGCAGTCAGTATATGAACATTAATATGCATGAACCTCAATAGCATTTTTTTAGATGAAAGCTGTATTCTGTTCACAGAGTGCTGCTGGATGGGAGTGTTTTTGAAGTGTAAGCAAACCCCTTGTGGCTGGGTGGTGGTGGGGACACACTTGGTCCTGCCTCTTCCACTGGTGCTGCTCTGGACCAGACACTCTGACAAGAGGAATAGGCTTGGTGGTGGGCTAAGATTATGCCTACCATAGTTACTGCCCTGCCCCTTCCTCTTGCATACCCTGCACCGGCAGTGTCCCTCTGCTCACATCTATCATGCTGTGAGCTCCCAAGGGCAGAGGGCTTCTGCCCTTCTGGGCTGTACAGTGCTAATCCCCATCATGTGTCTGCCACCTTCAACCTGTCCTTTAATTTCTAGCTTAAAAAAAGTTAAAATTGCTCAGACCTGAAATTCAACTTTTAGAGGCTTCGGAATTGCTTGGCCCTGACTAAAATCCACAAAACTCCACAATGAGTCTTGGGGTGATGTACCAGGGTTAAGACAGAGAGGAGTCTCCCAAGTCTTTCCAAAAGCTGGTATGATCTCTGAAATTCTGGACTGAAAGCCTGGAAAGAGGTCAAATGATATTTTGTGAAAATATGCAGATCCTCAGGAGATGAGATGAATAACCTTTCTTATAATAGATTCAGAAACACAGCTTCCCTGAAGAAAAGATGAAGAGTCTCCTCATTTTGAAGACTGGGGTATAAAAGTTAATGTCTTGGAGCTCCATTTCAGTCACATCAGTGAGAGCAAGATAAATATAGTTGCGGAGATGGCTGCTGTACTTCAGCCCATCAGATTGGCTGTGGAAACCCTGCGCAGCCTCCATTCCATCCTCTCAGAGCTGATGTTTACAAAGAATAAAATACATAATTAGGCAAGCAGTTGGCAAAAGCCATGATTTATCATATTAAGCAATTAAGCAGCACTGGACTGGTTTGGCTGCAGCTCTGAAAGATCTGCATAATGAAACAGTGCCACTTGACATTAAAGATGAACTTTCATCTAATTTCAGCTGCCATTCATGGAGAGACAAAATTTCTTGGACTGATCAAGCCAGGGACTTAGGTGGTGCGGATGCAGACCACCGCTGTCCGTCTCTGCAAGTTGCCGTGGCTGCAGCAGGGCTGTGCCAGCCCAAAGCAAGTGCCTGGGCGCTGGCAAGTGTTGTGCCCAGTGGCAAAGCCGCTCAGTCCTGTGCTGTCTTTGGAGAGCTGTGCCACCAGCGCAGCTCAATGATTTTCAGGCACCTGGGAGGTCTCTGTGCACTCACGGTTTCCCTGCTATGGGGGATGTCCCTTACCATCACTGCCTGCAGTTGTGCCTCCTCACCATGCTCCTCAGCACACACGATGCCGGTGCGGGTACTCACGTGGGTTTGGGGCAGTGCAGGGGAGAGGGATGGGTAGACTCATGGGCTCTGCTGTCCCAGAGGATATGGCATGGTGAATTAGCTCTGGCTCAGCAACAGCCATCCCAAACCTGCACAGCTGCTCTCTATCTCTGCATCCCAGTACACAGCTATCATGTTTTTAACTCCAGAGGCAAGACTGATCCCACCTTAAACTGGGCCTGAAACCATCTTCTAGTTTAGGGAAAAAGAAGGGCACTAGTAAGATAATGAAGCAGCCAAGCCATCATAGTAATGCTTTTGTTGTTTGCTTTTTATCTTTGTTCCATTAGTGAACACCAGCATTTAACTCTAATGGAGTCATTTTACCTCTCTACATGACCCTTTATGATTTCAGAGCAGAGAAAGAAATCAAAGCAAAACCACAAAGTTGCATGCCCATTATGCACACACTTACGAGTGCTGCCAACAATTTCTCTTTTGAAAGATCCCAGCTTTGATGTCTCACATCCTCTAGTTAAAAAATGATACATTAAATGTAACTTTCTTCTCATTTATGCTGTTCAATTCCAGCCAGTTTAGATAACTGAAGTATTTTGGTTAGTTTTGCTTTCTGCCTCCCCACACTAACACAACAGTGCTTTGTTTGTAGTCCCTAGTGTTGCAAGCAAAATGTTCAGATAAACTATTCATGCCTGGAACTGTTAAATGTTTGAGAAGTCTTTTGTACACAAGAGAGCCTGAAAACCTTTATAAAAACCAAACGTATACTTATTTTAATCAATAACTAGCTGGTATTGGCAGGGATTTTAAAAGTTAGTGCTCATTTCAAGGGTCTGACTTGAGACGCTGTAATGGGCATTGAATTACAGGAGCTGTATCATCATTTTAGCAAGGGGGTTTCAGGGGAGCGTTTTGTATTAGGTTCAACTCCACGATCACTCTTCACGTTCCCTGGTCATTACTCCTCAGATGAAACACTGAGGAGATGGAGGATCCCCTGTGTTTTGCCTGCAGCAGGTACACCCTGTCAATACTGCTATTATCCCTACCTACACAGGCAGAAAAGATTTTTTGTGCTGTCAGCAATCTGCACATCAAAACATGCTCAGTGCAGAATGAGAGTTAATGAGCTGCCTGCTTTGTGCAGATTTATCAGAGATCAACCAGCCTGGGTGTATGAAAGACCTCTATGTAACTAAAGGCAGCAATGGAAAATTTCAGATTATATGAAATATTATGAAAGGATTTGGTTTTTTAAGCAACAATTTTGTGGTATGGGTTTTTCTCTTCCAGCTCTTTCAGGGTTCTGAGACAACACATCAAGCATCTGGCTGCTTAGCCAGTGTAAAATCTCTATTTTTATCTCAATTTTTACCTTTTTTTCCCCTTAAAAAAAGAATAAGATGGAGGCCACTCTAGAATAACACATCCAGAAGCTATCATATTTTTCAAACTCCTTCTCAAAGCTCACCTTGCTGCAATGCTTCCAAAACATGTCATGCATCAATATACCCAAAGTAAACTTGCTATTTGTCCTTCCTATTCCTTTTTCCTGGTTATCGTCACCATTTCCAGGTTAGATATAGCTCTGCTGTCCAACATGCCAGATGTCTGATCAACAGGCTGGTCTTAGGGCAGGAGTGCCATTGGATATGGAAATGCAGAGTGAGTCAATCACCCTGGGACTGCCTACCCATGTCTTAAAATTACATCTTAATGATTATCTTAAAATGAATTTCTGCTCACCCAGGTATGCTGCTCACATGTTCCTTTCTTTGGGTCTCAAGGACAAGGAGAGGAGGGATGGATGGTGGGGGGATGCCCTGGTGGGGAGGTTCTTGTTCATTCAAAGATGGTGGGTGCTTGGCAGTGTTCCTGGGAGCAAGCAGACCCCAGGTCTGTGTTCATATTACCCCTACACCTACCAAACTATGGGGGAAAGGTGGAGAAAGCCATGAAATGAAGAACCATGTCCCAGTGGAGTCTCAAACTTTGAACTGATTTTGATGCAGCAAATGTTAAAAAGTGCCATTTTAAAATAAGAAAAACAAAATAATGATTCTGCAATATTTGTATAGCTCTGAGACAGCTCAAAGGCTCTGCTCAAATCAAACACTGTGCTGGTGAAAATGTTGATTTATAGCCTGAAAGGTGACGTCATCAAGTTCAGAGCACTCAGACCTCCATGCATGCACTTATTCCAGGAAATAGGAGCCAAGGCTTAGCCTGAGAAGAAATAGTCACATCTTGGTACTACTTGATCATACAAGACTCACAAATCATCTCTTCTTTGTAAGGTTGGGACCTAATTTTATTTCTTCTGCCTTACAGATCAACTCCTTCTTAGACCAGGTCTGGAAGCTGTTTGACGAACACCATTTTCTCGTAACTATGAGAAACCCTTTCCTCCACATGTCTCATTGCAGTAGGCAAATCTGCTGCCTGAGATGTGAGACTAAATAAAAGCTCCAGGCTGGTGCCGCTGGAAGGATGTGCACTTTAGAGCACGCATGTTTTGCTGTCACAGCTTTCCAAGACAGCTTCTGGGGTGAAAGATTCACCAACAGGAGGAAATTTTTACCTGGCAGAGTTGCCCAAAGGGCCTGAACACCGTGTCTGCATCTAGTCTGTATGGAGAGATACATATATATATATATGTGTTTGTGTGTGCGTCATCCCCGGAGCAGATGTAACTCTACAGGCAAAACTACAGCATGCATCTGGTCAAAGGATGAGGTTATAATCTGCAGGCCTGTGTTCAAGAACACACTGTGAGAGGTCTTGTCTCTGAGACACCCAGGCAAATGCCTACTGCTTGCAAGTTAAAGCTATTTTCCTTGTGACCATGCCTGCAAACTCAAGCCTGAAATAAAAAACGACTTCTGCTCCTACAGCAAATGCCTCCAAGGCCCAAACAGATCCTGCACACACACCAATGCAACTCCACAGATTAATGTAGGGTAAACCACAGATTTGAATCAACACTCCTCTCTATCAACATGGTCTCACTCCTATTAGGACTGAACTACCTTTCCTTGAACACACAGCTGATGTTTCTACTCCTTTACGTCACTAAATCCACACTTACTGGAATTTATCACGGCCCTGAGATTACAAAATCCTGTAGCTCCATAGTGCTGTACCAGGATCCCCTCTGGCCTGGTCTCCTTGATCTTTCCCCTCTGCACACCGATTCCATCCCCTTTTTTTGTCTCAGAATAACCCTTGCTCCTAGATCACTCCCTAAGGTATCACAATCCTTTCCATTGAAGCCAAACAGGTTTTCTGCTCTAACCAACCTGAATGTCACTGCTTCCTTCCCTCCCATGCTGGGGATGTATTTTACGGAACTTCTTTGGGAAAATACTCACCTGAATCACATTAGTCCCTCACTCATGGGAGACCCCTTTCACCCTATTGCGTCACCATCATGAAGAGTTAATCATAATCACTGTGTATCTAAAATCAGATCACTGTCTTTTCTTGCAGAATAATGGTGTGTTTCCCTTATTTCACTTCCCTGCCATGCTCCTTGTCTGTTTGCAATTTTTTGTCTCTGTGTTTCCCATATGTTAGTGATTAGCTCTGCTGTTACACCCAAGCTAACAATTCTGCTGTTAAGACTGAGATCTTGTGGGTTCAAGTGGTGAACCAGTATGCACTAGTAAATGTATTTGTTAAACAAGACTTCTTAGCAATTTGTTAAAAACAGAAAATCAGATATGTAATGAAGTAGTTAATTAACATTTTAAACATATTGTTACCTCCATCTGGCTTGAGGATTAGCCAATACATGGGGTCTTGCCAGGTTGTTTCCACTACAATACAACGGATGATAAGAGTCAAGAATATTCTTGGTTCAATGATGTTTATTTATCATACAAAATGTACATAGAGTCTTGTTTCCCTGAACACAGAGAGCAAACAAACAGGAGCAGGTTCCTTGCTCAGCAGCCCAAGTCTGCCTTTCCAGGGAGCACCGTGCCCAGAAGAAGCTCTGTCTCTTGGCTTGCTCCCAGTGACTGCTTGCTCCTGGATCTCTTACTACAGCCTTTCAGTGACTCCATAACAAATACATTCCTCTGGAAAGTTAGGAGAGTTATTTTTAAACTCCCTCACACACAGCTGTAATCAATCCATCGCCCAACCCCGTGTTCGCCAGGGCCTCTGGGGAAACCCTCCACGGTTTGGCTTCTGCTCAAGCCTCATAGGCATGGCCAGGTGCTGTACTGTAATTACACAGAGGTACGTTAATTGCAGCTGCCACTTAACCAACATGAATGCTGAGCTATTTGCCTGGGCTTCAAGCAGAGCAAGAGATGGAGCATTATAGTGATGATGAACACCTTGCAGTATGAGGTGCAGATCAGACGCCAGCCATGGCTTCTTCAAGTGGACCTGTCCTTCTGCAAGGACTGTGTAAGGACAGCTCAGGCTTTCTCAGCTCATTTCCCAAAGTATATATCCATATTCAGCTCTACTGCACCCAGAACATCCTGCTGGTAACCCAGCAGCCACAGCCAGCCAGTCTGGGGTTTCTCTCTGTTCCCTCCTGACATATAATACTTACACCCGTCTCAGTCCTTAGCCCTACGTTTGCTCACTTGTGTTGCTCTGCAGACCCATTGCATCAACTTCCAGTGCTGTGAAAGATGGACAGCCTGGGTCACAGCTCAATAGATCCAGATGAGCCCTTAGTGGTTTTATTCCTGCAAGTCTCTTAGGAAATGTAGCAAGAAGAGCCTTTTATTTGCTATTTTCACTGTTTAACAGTCGGAGCAAATTAATTTTAAACAATATCATGATTGAGAGTCCTGAAGGTCCCCAAGAAGATAGAGCATTCAGGAATATAAGGAAGACTTTGGTGCCAGGACAAATCGGTGAGAAAACACCACGAGACTGCTGTAGCCCTGCCTGGGAAAACCGTGGGTCTCTCTCACAGTGGGAAGGGAAGGTGTGCAGAGGCTGAAGCACTTTTTCAGCAGCATCCCAGAGGAAAGCATTAAAGACACTGACCTCTCCACTTACTACAACTTCAATATCTGAATATAAACGTTTAAGGAAAGAAATCAGTTGGTAGGAAAGGAGGAGCTGGGGCCAGGCTGGGACTACAAAAGAGAATTCAGCACAGAACAGGCAACAGCTGCTGAAAGTGCTTGTCCATAGTCCATTAAATCAGAAGTCCAAAACTCCTATTTTAAGCTCTCCTTCAGAAAGAAATCCTTGTGTCTTCAGCAGAGAGTCTCAAAAAATGGACACCATCCCTGGTACAAAGCAGATGCTAGCTCCTTCCCCAGCAGATCTTTTCCCCTCTCCTGCCCCACCTCCCCCAATTTCTGCCCCACTGTGGCAGCAGGCAGCTTGCCCATGCAGGTCTGGCCCTGTGCACAACCCAGTCCAGAGCCAACCCGAGCACACTTGTGGGGGCTCGTGGGGCTGCAGCAGCATGTTTCCCGCGAGGAAACATAGCTGGGGCAAGAAGGGAAGCCACCATCCCTTGGCTGTGCAGCTTTAATAAACAATTTGTGGCTGTCCAGGTGCAGCACCAGCATAACCAGCAGCACTGGAGGCTCAGCTACAACCAAATGAAAAAAAGGTAAATTCTGTTCCTTTAAACCCCAGGAGGACTGAAATCATACTGTGTCTCTACTAGCCTCCCCCGGGGAGCTCCTGCTCCCCTCCAGGAAGCCCTGCTGGTCCCACATCCCTGTGGTGGGAGCTGTGGAGGGGCTGCCAGAGGAAAGCCAGCTTGTGCCCCCTCCTGCGGATATTCTACCTGTTTTTCCAAGCAGAAATCCCACTGATAGGCAGAGGATCTGCTGCTCATTGGGTTATTCATTGAGTGAGTGTTTCCAGCCTCAAAATGAACACTGTGTATTTAGACGGTGGGAGGAGGGCAGTGGGGTCCCCCTGCCCTGCAATGGGGCAGGCTGCACTTTCCCCTGCTCTCCTCAGCACCAGCTGCATTTGGGCAGGCTATTAATGCATTTTATAGGCCTTTAAAATTTGTTATGGAGCAGAAAATGGTTTTCAGGGAAAAGCAAACACACCCTGTGCTTTCTCACCAATTAAAGCTGATGAGCCACAACAGTTCAGCCAAGATATAACAATACAATTAAAACAAGGCAAAACGTTTCAAAGTGTAAGTGGTCAGAACAACAAAAAAGTGTTTTCCTACATAACAGAAGAAAAATAATTAAATAAAATGCTACTCTTCAGAGCTATAGAAGGAAATTAATGTCTAAAGATGGAGGGGAAGTGGCAATGTTAAAATACAAATCCACAAGCAACTGCTTTGCAACACAACATTCAGGTCTAAGAGAGGGACACATTGCCTACACGGTCAGCAGTCAGACAGCTGATCCCTTCTCTGCAGCAAAGGCAATTTCCAAAAATAGCCAAACTCCATATTTTAATATTGAACAGGTATGCTCAGAGTCAATGCAGATTTCTCTAGTGTGGTAAGCAGCGTGCATACACACACGAGTAATTACTGCTCTGCAAAACTAAAGACAGTGAAAAGGATAGGACAAGGGATAATGGCTTTAAACTGAAAGAGGGTAGATTCAGATTAGATATAAGGAAGAAATTCGTTCCTGTGGGGGTAGTGAGGCACTGGCACAGGTTGCCCGGAGAAGCTGTGGCTGCCCCCTCCCTGGCAGTGTTCAAGGCCAGGTTGGACGGGGCTTTGAGAAACCTGGGCTAGTGGAAAGTGTCCCTGACCATGGCAGGGGTGTGGAACTAGGTGATCTTTAAGGTCCCTTCCAACCCAACCCATTCTATAATTCTATAATAAAGATCCCAGTACAAGAGACCCTGGACTACACATCTTCATGACAAGTGCAGGAGAAGAGTCTAATTATATGGTGTAGGGGAGAACTTTGTAGAGTAGGGCTAATAGTTGGACTCGATGATCCCAAGGGTCTTTTCCAACCTGAATGATTCTGTGATTCTGTGATATAACTAAGTGATTAAAAGTCAAAAATATCACTAAAGACAAGCCCCAGGAGCAATGTGATGTGTGATGATCCTGTTGGATCTCAGACAGGAACTGAAATATCAGCAGAGATAAGGCTGGGATGTGCAATGTCCAGTACTGGAATAATCCAAGATTTCCATCCAAAGTCCCCAAAGCCCCAGAGAGGATGACATTTCCACCACTTCATGCTGGAGTGTTTCACAGTCCTCTCTCTGATTTTGCACAGATGGAAACTGGAGTGAAGCCAGGAGAGACGCAGTAGTGGGAGAAGAAAGAGCATCTCCCTCATCTCCACTGACCAGAATAGCTGCTCTTACCAATGTTCAATTTATTCCAATGAAAAATGAAAAGGAAATAATTTCTAATTCAGCATCCAGCAAAGAGTAAAGAGTATAGGCAGTAAGAGCCAAGTATTGAAACCAGCCTCTAAAAATGCAGATATTCAAATGATCCTGTTTTGGGTAACCACCTGGGAAACATCAGTGAGAGTCTGCTGCAGAGCAACCTTGTACACTTTTAGAACCCTGTTACACTTTTAGCAACCTTGTATACTTTACACTAAATGCCCCAAACATGCAGGAGGGAAGGGAGCAATGCCTCTGAGACAGCCATGGCTGTTGAGCACTGCGAGCTGGCACTGGCGCTGCCACCTCCAGCTGCTCACAGTGAGGAGCACCAGGCTCAGCACAGCAGCATGGTGTCTTCTACAGCCACAGAGAGAAGGCAATGGCAAGGTTGTTTTAGGAAAGAAGGAATCAGTGCTTTATAAATATAGGGGTTTGCAGCAGCACAAGATTCCTTAGTGCTGGTGCCTCACTTCACCAATTTTGGGCTAGTGCTTTGGAAATGCAGAGTGAGCAGGAGCTGCAGCTCTCTGTGAGGAACATGTGGGATTAAAGGCCAGCCATGGGGAAATGTGATTCCAGACAGACTCTCTGCAGGGAAAACTTAATAATATTAATTTTAATACTGATTTTTCTATTATTAAATGCTCCTAGAGGTGTGGCTCTCATCCTGGCCTAGCAAGTCAAAGAGATTATTGTTGGGTGATTCAGCCACCAAACCCATTTAGACTGTAATGACTCCCATGCAGAGTTTCTCACCAACCTTTACACCTGTGATAGAACAAGGAAAACACAAATTGTTATTTCTCCACAGCTCCTGTGTCTTCCTCTGCTGAAGCAGACAAACAAGCCTAGTTCTTCCAGCCACTCAGGTGATGAGAGGAAGGCAGGTGAGGATGAGGACTGATTTGATGCCAACCTGAATGTCAGCATTGCAAGTCCCAGAAGAGTGCCACAGGGTGAGAAGTGGCTGATTCAGTTTAGCTGCCTCCAGCACTGACTTCAGACACCGCTTCAGGTGCAGGCAGGGTGGCAGCACCGAGCTCTTTACCCATCTGCTTCAGTGCCCGCAAGGATGCTGTTGGGGTGAGACACAACTACTTGCTAGACAAAGGCGTAAGAGATTGATTTGCAAGTGACTGTGTGTGAATAGTCTCGGTGAGCCAATAGGCCATCCCTAAAGCTCCAGCACATAACAGTGCCAAAAAGAAAATAATTTTTTTTGTTTCCACCCCTCCTAGAATATTGATCACTGCACAGATCCCCCTAGATTTTCGTTACTCACTACTAACAATTAGAAAATGAGTAAAACCCAAGGGGTTGTTTATCATCTTACTTTTCCATTTTAGGGATTGCTCCTTTCTATTCTCCACCAGCTTTTTTTTTTTTTTTTTTTTTAGGTGTACTGAATCATTTTACAGTCTGAAGTCATTTCACTACAGATGCTCTACCTCCTACCACCATGAGCCCATCACACCACTCTGTGACCACAGCCACCACAAGGAAATAAACCTCAACAACATCTCAGCGGAGGAGCATTTGGAAGCTTTTAAGGAGCAGCAATGCCTGCGGCAGAGCAGCCTTTCCCACTGCCACTGACAGATGGAGATGGAATAGGCTTTCTTAGTCTCTTTTTACAGAACAGATGCGATGGCAGCAACAATCCACAGACCAAATCCCAAGTATCTTGCCCAGTTTCTGCCCCAGCTCCCATCAGACAAACTCCTTATGAAGGAAGATCTCAGTCCAGCCCCAGCCACCCTTGGGCCAGTGCTCTACCAAGACTTGTTTGCTGCCCTCCCTAACGTTGGCTCATTTCCCATACTGGTCCAGTCACTCCCTCGTCATCTTATCCTGGCAATGGCCTTGCACAGACCATTTCCTAAAGCAGCTTTATGGCAGTTGTGGGGATGGCACTTCATCCCTGCCAACATCGTCCCCCTGGGATGTCAGCTCTTACCCCATCTGAAAGGCTTCTCAGTCTTCTGTTGTGTGGAAGCCTTGAAAACAAAGACCAAAGAAGGAACTGTGCTAATGTGGCACAGGCAAGGCATCATATAAAGAAAAGTGACTTTTTTCTTCTCTTTTTCTATCAGTTGGAGTTACTGATGACAGTAACAGAAGATATTTCAGACAGAAATGGGATTTCTTAAAAATTACTCCATGTGTGTCCTTTCATACATACTAATGACTTATCCTTCTTGCAACCTTACTATACTCGATGTTTGGTGTATCTGCAGGCTAATTCTTTGCTGGTTGCGTAAAATGTCTTTGTCAGCTGCAGATCTACAAACTTTTAGTCCCTTGGAATATCTTCTCGTATTCTGATAAAAGGTGAACAGAAGCTTTCATACATATATACAGTATACTTATTATTTTATATATGTTTATTATATTTTATTTAATATATATGTATATTTGTTTTATATATGTAAATTTGTTTTATAATTTTCTTTCTTACTTCTCCCCTTTGTAAAAGAAAGGCATAACAGTCTCCTTGGGCTCATCACTTATCAAGAAGGGCTGAGCAGACTTGAGCACTGCTAGGTAGCTGCAGCACACTTCCAGGTGAGTGCCCACATTCCTCCTCCGCTTTTCTTTCTGCAAACATGCCGGTTGGCTTTTGGATTTTTGGATTGTTGCTGCAGCAACAAAGCGAAGCCAGTCCTGAGCCATGCAGAGGGATGGCCAGAGATTTCTCCTTCCCAGCATCCACCTCCATCAGCTCTCCAGCAGCACCTATAATTCAGACTTTAGAAATGGATGCAAGTATTTCACATTTATTCCCTAAATAGGGCAAGCAGGGATTGTCCGTCCTTTCTTCAACTCAGCAGTAAGCCACTTTAGTACATTTACTGACAGCTAAAAATAGACCGCCCATATCTTGGCTTCCTCTACTGAGTCACCAGCAGTTTTCTGACCAATCCACAGTTGTACAGCAGATGGTTGGGCTCCAGTTCAGAAGATGCGGGGTGTTTACCTCCAAGCATTGGCATGCTTGCAGACCTTGTCCGTCACCTTACAAGGGTGTGCTCCTGGGAAAAGAATGGGCGATAGTTTTATTAACAGAGATGCTGGGCATCAAGGGGACACCAACATGGGCTTTGCATTACCTGTAGGGCAGGTAAAAGCAACTCTTCTGGCCCTTGGGGTCTCTTCACTGAAACAGAGCCTAAAGTGGAAGAAAGCCTGCCCAGTCCTGAGGAAGGGGGGGGATTTCCTGGGCAGCAGAGAGGGCTCATCCTGGGCTCAATGTGGGAACTCCCGCTGGAGTGCAGCCAACTTTTGCGCGAGGTATCTATAAGCAAACACAGCCAGTGCTCTCTAAAGCAAAGCAAATAGAAGGACCTCCAGCACTGCACAGGACTTTGTCCCGGTGTTGCTGAGAAGACAAGATGAGCTAAAACTGTGGCTGTAACCCCCAACCCCCATGGCTGGCCCTCCCACAGCCAGCAGCCCTACCGATGGGAAGGGTGACTCTGGGGATGGGCGCTGCAGAATAATGCAGTGCCTGGGCCAAATCTCTAACCGAGCACCACTCAGATGCCCTTAGCCATCGTGACTTGGCTGGATTTGGCAAAACAAGGTGCTGGTGCAGCTCAGCGACCTGGTGGCAGCTCCTGCTGCATTGCACAGCCCCGCACCAGCACCAGGGTTTTCCACAGCACGTGAAAATCCCAGGGGAGGCTCAAAGCTGCTTTCTTTCAGACACCTGACAAACCAAAACAACATCCCCTCCCTGTCTAGCGCTGCCCTGGGAGCTGCCTTCTTGGCACCTCCTCTAGGAGGCAGAGGCTGGGACCTGTCTCAGGGGCCAGGGAGGGTTTGGACCAGCAGCAAGCCCTGGTGCCATGATCAAACAAAAGCTAAATAACTTTCTCGGATGAGACAGCATGTTTTACTGGCTGGAACAGGAGACAAAATTTCTGGTTTCCTTTTTAGGATCACTCAAAATGAGTCATCTTCCCAGCTTTCTCTCATCTTGAGAATGATTATTTATGTATTTGTTTATTCAAAGTCTGTTCAGATTTTTTTTTAAATAAAAGAGAATAACTATAATTTCACTGAAAAAAATCCAATTTTAAATATTCAAGCCTGATCTCAGCTTGACAGCAAGAAGGTGGGTGTGGGGATATCATAAAAATTATTTATATTGGGTAACTTTGTTGCTAGCTGTTTCTGTTACGCAGTTCAATAAATCACTTAGCCATAGGCTGCTATTTTTGGACAGTGTTACCCTGTTTAAAAAAGGTCTGAGTTCAGACCTGGAAACCTGGACTGGAATACGCTGCTGCTTTGCTGGGTTTGAAGCTGGTCTCTTTGGACCCAGCACTTGCAGACCAACATCTCTGTGCATAGACAGGTGTTACAGGAGAGAGACATCCAGCGTGGGGATGCTTTTCATGGCAGGCATGGGGACAGCGGTCAGGATAAGAGGACAGGATTAAAAGCCATCTAGGACTTTTTCTCTCATGGCAGGGTGTTTAGGCAGCCAACACCCTATTGAAATCCCAACCGTGACCCAGAAGGCTGGCACCCCAACAGACAACCCATGCTTCGTTTTTAGCCAGTACCACCACAAGCACAGGGAGAGGATATGCACCTACCTGGAGCTTCGTCCTGGGTCTGTAGCTCTGATGGAGTAATGCTTAATGACCAGGTTTGCAAAAGCACAGCCTTCATGGCAGGCAGCTATAGGAAAGCAGTTGCGTAGCAATCACCTTTCAAGGCAAAGCTTTCGATGCTGCACCAAAGTGCAGGAAAGTAATGTTGTGCTACGGAAACCAATGGCTGACCTATTCAAGCTGTGGCGATGGCCCTACTGGCCTGTCATTGGGAGGGCGCAGCGGTAGGAAGACACCTGCTACACACTGCGTTTGAGGGCTGGAGCAGCGCAGCCGGTGCCCTGCACACCAGCCACCCGCAGGCATGGCAGGAGGGTCCTGCGCTGCACCATGAGGCTGAAGGTCTGCAGGGGACCTTCCAGGAGTTCTCCACACACCCCAACCCCTCCACCTGCTGGAAACCTCAGCTGCCCCATGGCCCCCAGGGAGTAAAACACCCCTCAGGGTCACTGGTGTGGAAGAAGGGAGGAAACCCACAGTGAGTCCCACAGGTTACTGCAGGCTGGAGCGGGGATGCCGCACCCAAGTGACCAGGCTGTGTCCCATGTGACATGATGGGGGATGCTGGCCCCACACTAATCACCCACCCCAAGCTCCCCAGAAAGCTCCCCAGTTTTACAGTGGTGCAAGTTGTTTGTCAGGGCCACAACATGAGGGTAGCATTTGGAAAGTCCAGTCCTCGGGGCAGAAAACGTATGAGGTAATTACCTGTCTCACATGATGCTGTAAGATCCAGCTTAAGCTGGTATGCAAAAGATTCTTTTCCAGAGGCTGGAGCAGGGTGGGTCAGACCCACAACCTCGCTCCAGCTTGTGCAGTAGATCTGATCCCCCAGCCACTTGTTTTGATTTTTCCACCACCTGCAACCTGGCAGAGAGAAGCAGATGTTGAGAATACGCAGGATTTCAGGAGGAAATCTGATTTCCCTTGAGTTTACCGCTTCTCCCACCTGGCTCTGCTTGTCTCTTCAGCAGCCAGCAGCAGTTACCGTACGCACAGTGCACTCCCCTCATTTCCTAGCTGTACTAGGAGCAGTCGTAGTAGGAGGTTCAAATAATTGTTTTTACAAGAGCTGCTTTCCGCAGAGCCTTTTGAAGGTCGTGCTGATTATTTCCTCCCGAGCAAGCAAAGCACCATGTAATTATTGCAAATGTCACCTGGTGAAAAATCACTTCTAGTCAATCATCTCAGCCTGAAGATAACTGCTGCAGCTCTTTGCTACTGCAACAAGTCACACAGAAGTGATGAGGGGTCTCACATCTCTCCCGTCAAGACTCTTATATCCCTTCAAATGCAATAAACAGGTTAAATACCATTCACAAGAGGCCAGTCCTTAGGCACCCTCCTCAGTGGGATCTGCACGCTGGTGGATCATGCAGGAGCCTGCTCCCACTATGGGTGTTCACGTGGGGCAGAGCAGGTTGTGGCTTTTTAATTCGAAGTCCAAATAGGTCCTGTAGACCTACTGCCTCCCAGATGCTGCAGAGCAGGCAACTTACTGATGAGACACAGATTCAGCTCTGCCAGGAGGGTTGTGCACAGGAACATGACTGGCCCTAGCCAGGCAGCCCCGGCAGCACAAAACTTCTCTGCGTTATTAAGAGTCCTGACACAAAAGCAGGTAGTACATGGCTTTAATTACATTTATGTCACTTAGCAGTTTTTGTTGTAAAACTCTGGTTCTATTTAATCATAATTTCTGATGCTCACTCTTTGGGGCAAAAGGTTTCACGTTTAGCTAATGCTTGAAGAAGATGTGTTTGCTCTTTTTAAAAGCAAAGCTTAAGAACAAAGATGATTCAATGGCATCAACTGTAATTAATATATTTAATAAACTGGAGAAATCTAAACATATAAAAAAATCTAGTTATCTTTTCCAAGCATTGTATCATAAAAAAGTTGCGATATTGAAATAAATTTTATTGAAAATTAGCACTTAGCTTACCATAATGATGAGCACCAGTATAAACATCTCAAAAGGAAAGCATCCTGGTTCCAAGATCAACTGTTTGGATGTGACTGAGACATGGTGTCAGCCTCATATTTAGCACGGGGACCAGGAGATCGTACTCCCACACATATGCAACTGTCAAGCATCTATCACGGCTGAAATGCATAGCAGAAATACATGAAGCAAATTTACCTGCTTACGTATGTGTCTTGTCAGAAATACTGACAGAAGTAAAAAGGACACACTTGACTAGAGGAAAAAATATAAGTGGCATTTTAAGTTACCAAAAGGTTGAAGAGAAAACCCTTGATGGCTTCACGGGGATGAAATAGAGGAAAGAGCACTGTTGCTGTACTATGCCATTCAACTAAGGTCGCACATCCTAAAATGGGTTGCTGCCTTAACTCGTATACATCGTTAGTAAATATAGCAGTTATTTATCCTTTTTGTTAATTTCAGCATTAACAGCTGCCATCTAAGGAACAATAATTAAGTTCTCTCTTGTCAGTGCTTTCAGTGAAGATGACACAAGGAGGAAGGATCCTTTTCCAGCAGTGCTGGAAGAAAATTACTTCGTACAGATTTCTTCTCCCTAAGTCTATGCAATGTTCTGGTCCACTTACTGAAGATGTCAAGGAAAACAACATTCACAGATGCTGGAAAATACAGTTGCAAGCACCAGTCTCACACAATAGGATAGCATCAGAAATAAATGTCCTGGCACCCACATGCTGACTCATAGCCAGACTGGTGTTCTTTGCAAATTGCTTTAATGCAAACATCCATCATCATCAACAATTTTAACAGTGATCTGAGAACAAAATCAGATGTGTTAAAAAAAAGCCATCCACAGGATGGCCATGGAAACCTCCTTGTCAGAGCATAACATGTAGTGGAAATCAATTCAGGTATTTCACCTACAGGAAAAAAATGCAGGGCTTGAAGACGAGCTGATGTGAAGTTACAGGATCTGTGACCTGGTTTGTTACTGGGACCAATGGATCTGTCACAAAACATGTAATAACCAAAAAAATAATTAAGGAAGTTCTTTGATATTTTTTAGCTTGCAAAAATAAATCAATGGAGCAAGGTTTCAGCACAAAGTTAAATCCAGCCTAGCCCAGAATCTGTCTTTCCCATAAATCAGTATGTGCATTACTTTGCAAATGTTGCAGGTTTCATATGCTGGGTTCCTAATGGCATGGAGCTGGAATACAATGGGAGATCTTGCTCTGACTCCAGGCATTCATGAAAAGTATTTTTCATGTCCTGTGTTACCTTCTGCCTATTCCTACTCCTCATGTCCCAGAAGAGGACAGAGCGATGTCTGTGGGACCTGCTGCCAGTGGTTGCACTGCCTGGCTGCGACTTGGGGACTCCCATAGGGGATGCTCAGGGACACTCCTGGTGAAAAGGATTGCCCTCAGCCCTATCTATTCATATCAGAAAATAATTTCAGGAGACTTTCTATGTTTCTGTTCCAACCGTAGGCCTCTTGTAGGAAGTGACTGTTCACGATGCACAGCTGGGATCTTGCAATACCAGAGAAAGTATCTCCTGACATGAAGTACTGAATGTGACCTAAACCCAGTGCTGGGTTTCCCCATGGAGAGGAGAAGAGCTGAAATGCAAGTTGGTGGTGTCTGCTTGCTAGACGGGAAGAGGGGTGCCTTCTCCCCCAGCACTGCTGTGTATCTTCCTCCTCCCAGAAAGAGCTCCTGAAGGGACGTGCAGGAGCACTGTGATGGGTGCTGGGGGCCCCAACCAGGATATTTTTAGATCAAAGGAAGCCAGAGAGCTGATGACCATCAGATTGAAGACACCTTCAACTCTGTAATATGCAGTTTCAGTGTTTGAAATTATGAGAGTTTAACAGGACTCTCAAGGATTTGAACATTTGTCTGAGAAGTATTTGGCAAGTCTTGAACGAACAACATAATTCTCTTGATGTATACCAAAGCTCTGAAGAGATAGATCTTTAGCCCAAATTCCTTATTTTTAGAGCAGCATCCAGTACTTGGTCACATTAACCTCTACTACATTTGCAATTTCTTCTTAAAAATGAAGACTACTGCTTCACTCAATCTGTTTTCCAAAATGAGATGCTGATACTGATCTTCCTGCTGAATCAGGAACCATATTGTGCATGCTAAATCGCCCAAAACAAAATAGACCCTAACAGATAAATTACATGTTTTCAAATAAATCTCTCAACAATAGCTAAGCTAGTTTAGAGTGTTTGCTTTTGACTGAGTAACAATTTGATGACCATGTAACTAAAGAAATATTCCACTGAAGGCCACAGACACGTAAAGCCTCAGCAGAGGATCCACTGTACATTACTCTGGCAGATGTAATAAACCTCATTTAAGAACTTCAGAGCTTGACAATATTTTAAAATGGCCAGGAGACAGCTACCGGTTGCTATTGCACTCATTAGTCTCTTCTCTCCTGAAAAAGATAGAAGCCTAAAGATGTCATCAATCATGAAATCTGATTTTTACCCCAGCCTTTATCTGGCCTCCTTATATACATTCTTGCTCCAGATTAGGTTTTTTGCAAGTGTCATCTTTGGTCTGCGGGATTTAATTCTTACAGCTGCAAATTCTCACTGTCACCCACAAATCAGACCATCATCTAAATTATTTTAAACTCTATGTTATAAAAAAATGGTTCCAAAAAGAATATATGGGGTTTGAGAATATAATTTGTCACAGAGCATTTCAGATTTAGTTTTTAAAGCTGAGTTATTTCTTCTGAGATGACAGGCATAAGACTTCACCTAGCTCGCAAACAGTTCTTCAATTACATGCTTTCAATTTCTTTTCAGATAGAAGTGAGCAGTCCATAAGATGAAAATGAAAGGTACTCACTGCAGGCAGCTGGAAGAACAAACCCAAAAGGTCATCTTCCCCTTTGTCTACTCATTTACATTTGTCTGCTCATTTGCATCACACTGCAGGTTACCCTTCCTTTATACTTTGTCCTTTGGTCACCCCAAGGGTAGTGCTGGGGTGCACTGAGTTAGACTTCTTACAAAGGATCACTGCAAAATCCCACCAGGACTTGTCTCTTACACCTTTTTAAGATCTGGAGATTTCACCTAGCCAACCCTTGTCTTAAATGTCCTTCCAGAAAGATTTACAATCCTCCTGGTGGCAGAAGTACCTATTCCAGCTCCCTGACCACAAAACTTTGACCAGTGCAGTGTCAAACTTCCCAAGCTGTGAGACTTGTGAAGTGTCTCTGGGGTCAAAAAGGAGCAGTGTAAAAAGCCTGTGACCTGAGCTGGGAAGGCAGCAGAGCTCCAGATGTGTTAGTTAGCTCTTCCAGTCATCGGCTACTAACAGAAAAGGCCCCAGCCCCAAGGAAAGCTCACTAGAGGAGCTGGATTTTGTCAATCCCAATAAGGCAGTGCTGAGATGGGCACAGAGGGAGCAGGTCTCTGTGGACAGTTTCAAAGGAGCTTCAGTCACACCTCGACCCTGAGCTGCAGCCTCTGTGATGACCCTGCAGCGTGTCGAGCACACTGGTGACGTGGAGTTACCTCGAAGAAGGCATTAGGGGAAGAGCAGAGATACCTCAGCTGCCCGGTTTGGCCATCACAGGAGCAGTGGTGGAAAAGAGCAAGGCAGAGGCAGAAGGACAGGAGAGAGTCCCAGGGAAGGAGCTGCACTGGTTGGGTTTATTACTTTGCACATCCTCAGCATTTTTGTCATTATGCTAACATGGTGGTGACTGAAACCTCCTCCAGCTCTGGACATGCACTGTTAATAGCACAGCCAGGCTGAGAACGGGGTCCTGAGACCCAAAAGTGAAACAATTTAGAAACTGATTAAACCCAAAAGTTGCTATGATTGCTTCAGTTCCAGAGTTGGCTTGTCACTCCACTGGTCCACCACAGCAGCTAAATCGTGTTTGGAAAGTGATTTCAGTTCTAGTGATCAGCACTGCTATTAAAGCACAATCAAGGAAGTGATGGTCGTCTTTTTTACCATCCCCTAATAGCTTTTGTACCCAAAGCTGAGGATCACGATGATGCAAGGAGCAAGTGAGGGGGAGCACTGAGGCAGGTGGGTGTTACAGGGATGAGGGATGTTACAGGTGTTACACTGAGGGACATGGGGGGTGATGCCCCAGCTCTAAAGTGTGGTCAGCACCAAAATAAGTGGCAGGATTGTACCAGGAAATCTCCAGGATCTCTCTAAAAAGAATGAATTTATCAGGAAAGTCATCTATGCCAGAGAGTCCCTCTGCAGGAGTAGAAAAAGTTAGAAAGTATAAGCAACAAAATAATAATTAAAAAAAAGTGTTATAATTAATGTAACTTATTTCACCTAAATATAGTATTTCCAGCAGGAATCCCTTTTTACCTGTTCTTACCTACAGAGTGTATTCTGTAATTTACCGTACAGCTTTAGAGAATGTTGCAAGCAATCTACATTCTCCATGCAACAGCACTTTTAACCTTTTTCTTCCCTTTTGTTGGTGGCAGATACACACAAACTCTCCTCTGGTATTCACTATTAGCAGCAGGTAGAAAAGAGGCTATTGCACTTCTTCACTGCTGGTAATAAAGTAATTCAATAAAATAGGAACACGTGAATGAATAAGGCTGGACTGAGAGCACAGCCTAAGAAGCTGACAAGCGATCAAAAAGAAACAGAGAGGAAGGCAAGAACATGCACTGCCTTAAGAACAAGCCCTCGGGCACTCCATTGATCCCTTCTAGGGAAAAAAAGGCCTGTTTTTTCCCCAGCCATGTTTAATGTAATATTCAGCACCCTTATGTACAGTAGAAGAAATCAGTAGCACATTCAGGGCTGCTTGTGTCTATGAAGGGAAAGAAGACATTGGTTTTCAGTGCTACATTCTCTGACTCAATCTGCATCGTTGCCATTTTCTGGTAGTGGGCATTTGGGTTGGCCCCCGGCCCCTTGATGACAGCCCATAACTGCCATAGCCATATCTGCATTTGTTTCTGGCTGGCTGAAGTACTGAAGTTTTCCAAAATTTACCACGCAGGATTGCAGCTGGGATATAGTCACAGGGAAACAGGAAAGAAAAAAAGAAACAACAAAAAAAGCGCGTATTGCTAAACTATTGTCCATGCTGGCAGACTTTCTGGTCTGATTTCAAAATGGTATTTTTAATCTCTATTTGTAAATACATCTCTCCTACTCTCCTCCACCCCCGTGGCACTGCTCTGACTAGTCGCCCATGTCAAGCAGAGTTACTGCAGACCGGGTGCAGGGACAAGGGGCAGCCTGTTCACAACATGGGTGCACAGAAGAAGGCATGAAGGTGGTTGAGTGCTACTTGTACTGCTCTCTGGCCACCTTTCTGTCACGTCAGTGAAGTTATCTACCTCCCCCAGCATACAGGGAAGTGGGAAGGCAGGCACAGGAGTGAAGATTAAGTAGGACATGAGCTTGATGTGTAGCATCTTGGGTCAGTGTCTGCACCTTCTGTTTTCTCCTTTGAAAGGTACAGCACATGCTGCCCTGGGTTGGAAGGACACAACTAGGAGCAGTAGTTTTTCGGGCAGTCCTGGAAGAAAAATCAGTGCACTGGTCTGACCCCCCGCTTGCCATCTCCTGCACCTCCTCCAGGATTGGTGCCTTCCTTCCCGCACTGTATCATGGCTGTGAAGGGAAGGGAAAAGCAGCTTCTCCTCCTTCATTTCAGGGTACTGGGGGCACCCAGAGTAGCACATACTCGATCACTGTCCAGCCTCAGTTAGGCATGTGTCCACCACACTTGGGAAATCTCAGTTGCTTCAGCTGCTGGAATGGGAGTGTGTGTATAGACTTGTCCTCATCTGAGTCCTTGTCCTGGGGCAGGCAGAAAGCTGTTCCCTGACACATAGTGGAATGGCAGAGTTGAATACCCTGCTCCCAGACCCCAGGACCTGAGAACACTCAGCAAAAACTCTTCCAGGTTTTCTCAGATGGGCAGCTCACCTGAATGCTCCTGTTACCTCATCCCTGCAAATGAACACATTCTTTTGGCTAAAATTTTCCGGATTTTCTCAGCCTGAGTCCGACAACTGGTATACAAAATTTTGTCCCCAACAGTTGAAAACTGGCAAAGTCAAAAGAAAGAGAAACTGTGATGCTTTAACGGAAAGTATTAGGCAATTTTAACAACCACAAAGTAGTCCCAGCTATGGTGCTCTCTGGGTTGGGTTGTGAACCCACAGGTCAAGTCAGCATTTAGGTGTGTTTCTAAACAGCCGCAGAGATTACTGATATGAAGTTGTCAGTTTTGCCCTAGGACTGGGGTAGGTTACTCTTGTTTTGAGGTATATGTGTGGCTGGATCTACAAGGAGGAATGCAATTACAGAGATCTTATCCTGCTTACCTTAAATGGCAAGGCTTTTTGTCTTATTAAGACATTCTGAACACAAAGGCTTTCTGTTCCCTGGGTCATTTCTCTACCCATCAAACCCATTGGCAAAAGACAGATGTGTTTAACTTCATCTGATTTTCCCCACTGGGCTTAGCCAGCAAGCAGCTGCCACCCACCCAAAGAACAGCAACAAAACCTCAGGTGGGAGAGGTGCCCATCTACCCGGGGTGGGCACTTATGGGTCAGTGTGGACATGTTCAGGTGCACACCCCAGGGACCCAAGGACGCCGGGGGAAGGGTTTGCAGGGGGACACAGACTGGGAGAGCAGGAGGTCAGGTCATGCTCTGCAGCCAAGGTGCCAAGTCTCGGTCACGTCAGGATTTAAGCCATCTGTATCCTATTCACAAGCATCCAAAGTGCCAAGTGCTTGGGCTTCTCAGCTGATCTGGGACCTTCTTGGTGGATGCAGCAGTGCAAGCCCGCATTTGGTGCAAGCAGGTACCAGTTCTGCAGCAGTCATACAGATTTATGTCAGATATATGGCCTGACTGATCTTATTGACACACTCTGGAGACTGAAGCAAATGCTTCTAAGTCAGCTTAAAAAAAAATCAGACCTAAGCTTCTGTCAGTCAGGGTGCCAGCAGCTCCACTGCACAGCAGGCAGGGGCACGCTGCAGCCCCCAATGCCTAGTACAGACACCAGGTTTTAACATGCACTTGACAACACCTATCCACCATGGAACAATCCAGTGAAGAAACCTGCTCTGGGCATTCAGAGCCCAGTGCAGGCTATTGAGGTCTTCCCTAAGCCCATAGAGACAGTAAGAAGTGAGGGCACTCAGTACAGTGAAAGAAGAGTCCCAAAACAGGGGTCATTTGAAAAATAAAATCAAATCGGTCAGTGGGGATGATGCACTCAAGAATGCATACTCCTACCCATGGGGTGTCTTTCATCAGGTACAGCACTGATACCTGAGGTACCTGAGAAACAGCATGCCTTGTGCTCATTCATGTGCTGCTGGATGTTTCTCTGGCTCCAGGGGGGAAAAGTACAGCTCTGACTTCTGCAAACGTGCATTGCAAAGAGGAAAAATATATTGCTAGGTCATGTGGGGCTTGTAAGCCTGAGTTTGCATTCCTAAAATACTTCAGTTTTAATAACCCTTTTAATAACCCTTGGAGTACAATTGAATTTAACTCCCTATAGCAAAGACATGCCAACTGTCACCTTGGGCTTTCATACTTGTGAAGCTCCATCCTTCTGAATTAGATTACTATCAAAAAAAGGTCAAGAATCCTCTTAGCAGATGGTTTCATAAGAGAAAATGTAAACAAATTCTGCAATCCAATATGAAGTAATACTAGGGTCCAGGCACTGCCAATATTTCACTCCCTAAGTAAAAAAAAGTAGCGGGCTGATGTTATCTGTAAAGGAAGTCAAATGAGCTGATACTAATTAAGGCTTTTTAAAGAAACAGGAAGCCTACCATCATATCTACACTTACAGTCTAGACTAAGCCCAATCTTTTAACCATTTACGATCCTGCCAGTAAATACCAGGAGAATTGTAAGCTGGTATATAAATACTTAAACAAATGACAGCATTTTTAATACAGTGAAATAATGCTCTCACAACCAAGAACACTGAGATATTAAAAACCCAACTTCCCCACTTACTTTTCATTGCAGATCGGACTAGAGATTTTCTTTACATCATATGCATATTCTGGACCTTGGATAAAGGCATGGACTGTGTCTGTTCAACTGTTAGAAATTAAGTTTGACTCGGGGAAGAAAGCACTAGGTTGGGACATAGGAGAGGGAGGTATAATTCCCAAAACATTTTTGTGACATTGAATAAAATACACTTATTTTGTCCTCATTTTGGCCAGGCTATCTTCAGCCTGCAGGGGATGGCCTGGCTCTTACCAGGGCAGTTGTACAGCAGCCAGCATGGTCCAGTTCTGATAAGATCAATCATTCAAAATTAAAATAAATAGCTGCCAAATAATTATTAAATCAATTATTCAGATCAGAAAACTATCCTGCAATGTTCTGAGCATCTTAAGCTCAGTTTCAGAGGAATTAAGAGCTCAGCACCCTGCACTGTCTCACACAAATGCCTCCAAACACAGTCATTGTCATCTTCACTTAACATCCAGCACATATGGCAGATGTGACTTTGCAGAGAGACATAAGAGCAAGGTGGAGCACTTAAAGCCCATGGCCAGTAGCAATAGCTGGTTGTGGCACAGTGTGATGTGGGACACTCCCAGTCTTCACAAATCATGCAGAGCGCCAAGCTCCATGGCAGAGGCATTAATTAGCCATATATAGGAAATCCTGAATCTGCTGCTCTGGGTTGTATCTAACTTTTCTGCCCTACTCTAATTAAACACAGTAAAAACTGCACAGAGCATGAGTTTAAGAGTGCATTCAAAGGATGGGCCCTGGACTCCAGATCTGATGACTCCAGATGTTACTGGCATGTGGAGGTGCTGCTTTACTATGGGGCTGAAAGGGATGAGGGCTCTTTGCTAGCTTGGCTCCAGGCAGTACACACCTCAGCCTGCTCACTATCATGCGATATGGCATCGGCAGGGTGCTTTGCCTTCATATTCTGGCTGTGTTTAGCTCTCACATGTTAAGGGTCCTAATACACCTGCTGCTAATGAAAGAGGCAGCACCCTGCTGAAGTAATAGCTTTCTGTGAATTGCTCTGAAAATGGTCAGGAGAGGAGCACATATTTTACTAACTTGGGGTAAATCTTTATCTTCAATGCAGAGCCTCCATCCAAAATGCAGTCCCCAGCTGAGCTTTCTGTAGTTCTCCCGACTAGCCCCAGCACCCAGAGCCCAAGGCACCATCACCCTGGCCACGTGGCAGGGAAGTGAAGATCAGGCACGCTGGTATGGCACATTGAACACTCACATGAACAGGAGCACAGAGCAACATTCCCCAAAACACCAGAACACTGATGGTAAGGGACCCTGGGACCCCCACAAGTGCCCAGGAGATGCCCCCACCATGATAGCTGCTGTGCTGGTCACCACGTAGGGAGTGAGGGCACTCATGTGGAGTTCCCAGAGGAATCTCAGGGGCAGTTTGTGCAAGTTCCAGAGCAGGGAGTGGGGGAAGATGTCATGTCCTTTGAGCTACCTACACTGGATCAAGAACAAGTTGTTCCTGAGCCAGCTCAGAGCCACAGAGAAGGCAGTGCCGGCAGTGGGGGCTGGCAGCTCCCCTGACACCTGGAAACAGCCACAAGCAGGTCTTCCTCAAGGAAATGTGGCAACTGGAAGGAAAAGTTACAGGTTGTCTTGAAAAACTGAAAAACATTTCCCTGGTGAACACCTTCTGGAAAGTTAATAGCTGGATTTTAGAGGGTGGCTAGTGCTTAGCCAGGGCATGTCATTTTAAAATGATAAACCTGGAGTTCACCAAAGCATCTCCCTCTGCAATCTCATTCCTTAACATTGCCCTTAAGCGAGATCAGCCATCACAGGCTTTCAAGGAAAGCTAAGGCTGTTTAGTTGCTTTATAAACATCAGCATGCACCAGCCTTCCCCTGGCACATTAGTCATTTGGAGACACCAGCAGCTGACCACTTCACAGGCTCCAAGGGGAGAATTCATCTTACTACTGTGCTGGCACAGCCCCCTCTGGAAACTGCCTCCCCCACCAGCAGCACATCATCCCTCACAGAGGTGATGTCCTCGCTCCGGCAGACAGGGCTCCCCCTAAGCAAGGGGTGGGAGCAGGTTTTGTGTGTGGTTTTGAGCTTCACGAGGCGGGTGCGCTTGGGGTCCTCACCTTAATCAACTGTCCCTCAAGTCCCTGGGATGCGCAGGAGGCAGTGAGCATGCTGGCAGGGTGCATGGGCATCGGGGTTCCCCACCCTGCAGCAGCCCTGGCGCTGTGGTGTGGCACTGCCCGGGCAGCGGGCACAGCCTCCGCACAGCAAGTTGACCTCTGGATGGATATGTGAGTGCTTGAATTTCAACGTGACAGGCTGCCAGGAGGGGGTCCCACCAGCCATTCGCCCAGAGGGAAGGCCCAGCACCCCCCTCCCTGCAACATCCTCCACCCTGCAAAACATAAGAAACAGGCCAACAACCTCAAACTGATGGTTTTCTGGGCAGAGTTGCTCAGTGATGTGCAGATTTTTCTTCCCAGGAAATGTTTCAGCATTTCAGGCTCTGACAGTGACTTCAATGTTATTTGAAAATTCATTTTGTACCTTTTCTAATCACTCTTGACAAGTTGAATATCAGTATTTAATATTGCTTAGCTCAAGGTCTGCTGCCCCAGGCAGCTACACACAGGTAACCATTGTAGCTGTGGTGCAAAACAATCTGGAGAATTTCTGTGAGCAACATTTCCACAAGGGACAAGAGGATGGGTAGGTCATATTTCCAACAACAGATATCTATAGTCTCTTAATGTTTAGCCACTGTGCTTTATTTCAGTAAACAAAACATATCTTCCCCACTAAACAAACCAGACTGCAGAGATGCTCCTTCAGCAGCTTGAGCTTTCTGCATATGCCTCTTGTTCAGATTTGTCACCAGAAGTACATCTAACACACAACAAGCCATGAACATTTCCTTCCTTCCTTATTTATTGAGGTGATAGTAGAGTGCTTGACATTTGCAGCCATGTTGGAGTTTTGCATCTTGGCCTCGTTCCCAGTGTCTGCCAGCAGGTTCAAAGCTGGCACCCAAGACACCTGATAAGGAATGCTGAGACTCATATCGATAACTGAATATTGTTTGTGGGCTTTGGGAAAGTGGTTGGCCATATGTAGTCTCAGCCCATGTGGAATGAACTGCAAACACTTTTGGTCTGGGAAACTACATGTTTTACTTTTCTCCATAGCTCTCATTCCTACTTTCCCCTTGCTCCCCATTTTAGTGAAGCCAGCGCACCTTTGTGCAACAGCACCCTTCATAAATGAAGTCAAAATGTGTGTCAGAACTTTTAAACACAGTTGCACAGATGTAATAACATTATTCTGTCACCACATTTTAGTCAAATTGAAAGACTCTGTGCATTAGACAAACACTTGATTTCAATTTTTCTTTGAAGGATGAGCAAGAAAAGCTTTGTTTGCACCATAAAGATTCCTGTTAACTTGTGCCACTCCTATAAAAGTATTAGAATTCAGTGCACATCACTGAGCTAAGAAAATAATATTGCATCTCTATGGCAACCTACAATGAACAGCATATTGACCATCTCTGAAAGCACAGGGAATTGCATTATTCTTGCATTATGGCGGTCTTTACTTAGAGCATGTCCTGTGCTTACTTTTCTTTAGGATTAAAAAAAATATGTAAGAATTGTGAATCACCAACCTTCCAGCCAAATGTTTGATGCAGAAAGTATTAATGTGGCTCCTGGTTTGCACAGAACAACTGTAACTTCATTCATGCTGTCAACATTTCTCTACACAATTCCCAAGGAAAATACAAAGATGCTATATACATTCTTGACGAAAGCATGAAAATAAGGCCAACTGCTTCTCTTCCCCTTTCATCTTTGATCATTTACACTGTTCACATCTCCTCAGCTGTTACAACACTGCACCATCACATCAGATATTCCTTTATTCCTCAGAGTTTAGCTCAATGAAAGGGAGAAAGTGTGCATTTTAAAATGGAGATGGGTCTGGCATAAGCTAGAAGAACACAGACGACACTGTAAAGAAAAAAAGTTGCGGAGCATGACTGGGGCACCAAGATGAGGTTAGAAATGTGCCTGCTCTGCCTAGAGAAGGGCAGAAAGCAGAAAAGAGAGCAGGCAGAGAGCAACGTGCTGGGAAAGGCAGACACCAATCACACAGTACTGGAACTCCATCTCCAAAGTCCATTAAATGCTTTTCAGAAGCTTTGCAGCAGGCTAACAGCAACAAAGTGATCACTGATTCGCTAATAATAACATCTTTCAATATTATTGGGACTCTTTGGCCAGACACGATGACATTGTACTCTGCCTGGTTGTAAAATTGAAGTCCTGTCAAAGACAGCACATTTTTCTCCAGCTCTTTGCACATGCACCTCAATAAACCTTCAAGCTTTAGGGAATAAGCCCCACCAAGTAATGGCAACTAGAAAGACTCAATCTGTGTGAACAGATTATTCAATTTGTGACTATTTCATGGTTTCTCTCAATTTCTCAGAGGTGTATCAAGAGAGGAGAGATGGTGTTGGAATAAAAGGACTGTAAATTCTGTGCATGGCATATTCCCTCCCCTTTCTTGTCTCTGTTTCTGCATAGGAAAATTCAGTGGTTTCTGGCCACATTTAAAATAAGTTATACTACAGAATGCTGCCCAGCAAAATTAAGAGGCAAAGAGAAGCAAAAGGTATTTTTTTTTAAAAATTTGACAGTGCCGAAAAATGGCAGCATGCAGTATCATTATGTGCCTTCAACTCTGGATCCGCAGTATAGTCCTTGCTGCTGCGTCCAGTCAGCACATTAGAGAAGCCTCTGGAGCTGCCCGCGGCAGGCAGGCCCGTGGGCAGCTCAGGCCTGCCAGCACTCCCAGCAGCACTGTGAGACGGGTGGAGAGAAAAGTGTTTTGTATTAAAATTCGGGGAAACTTCTGTTCTCTATCAGTTTGATTTGATAGTTGATTTAACTTTCTTATTTTTCCTCATCCAGCACTTGGTGGCTGAATTTTGTATTTCGTGTTCTCAGACAGCAGATGACCTACTTTTCTTGCATTATTATTCCTGGTTCAGGCAGCCTGTCTCCCCGGGGGCGGAGGAGGAGTGCTGATGGTATGTTTGTGGAGGATATACAGCTGGGACTTGGTGACTGATTCAGAGAAGAAAGGGGTAGAGCTTTCAGTATGGTTTCATGGGAGGTGAAAATGTATTCAGCCTGTGATGCTGTGCCCTGCAATGGGAAGTCTGTTTACAGAGGGGTTTAAAACAAAATGAGTGATTGCTAAACAGCAGAAGAGTAAGTAAACTGCCCGGCAGAGATGAAGCGGAGGAGAACATGTGAAGGGTGGGAGGACTGGGGCAATGGGTGATGGGTGGGGAGGGTGGTTTGAGAGTGGGTGGCCAAGAGGACAGTGTGCAAGCTGAATGAGCACTTCAAGAGCCCCTGGGTGCTTGCAAGGAGCAGCTGTGCGGTGAGAGGCTGTCTTTGGAGAAAGGATGGAGGGAAGGATGTCAGGAAATGTGCTAAGTGCATGGGAGAGAGGAAGGAATAAGAAACAAAAGGATAATATGCCTAAAAACTCTATTTTTGCCAGCATAGGCAGGTGGGTAGCTCCAACTCACCTCCTACACAAATGAGCAATCCCTGCTGCTTTCAGGTAAACATGACTCTAAAAGAGACCTGTGCTTGCAGGCCCGTTGGCTTGAGAACTTCTTGCATGAGAGCAAGCCTTTGTCCTGGCTGAATGCAAGATACAGTCAAAATCATCTTGTGGGGTCCAATAACCAAAACAAGGAACCTCCATGAAAACACAGGTCACACACAGGCAGGTGAGAAATGCTTTAAGTAAAGGGAGGATTTCTGCAGTCAGAGAGTGGTATCAGGAGGTCAGGCAGAAGAAGGAGAAGACGTGGGAACATACTGCAGAGAGAAAACAAATAAGTTTTCAAGATGAAAAGCTGTCTGGGGCAGGAGTAAGACCTGGGACTGGGAGCAATAAACCCAGCCTCTCTTTCAGCCTCTATTCCTACTCCATTTAGAAAAAAAAAAACCAGCCCACGTATACATTCTTTGTAAGTAACAAAGTTTACAAGAAACACTTAAATCTGTAAGTTTAATTGCCTGACAGAGAAGAGTCCAAATAACCACTAACTTCACTGGTCAAAGCGAACAATAAGTTATTCTTCTCTTTCTTAATGCATCTGTACAACCTTCCTCCACAGCCCTTCAGGCTGTCTAGGGTAGGGCTTTTACTGCTGCTGTAACTGAAGCATGATGCTTGCAACCAACTCCAGAGTCAGGCAGTTACAAAATTGAAGGACGGCAGGGATGCTCTTGCCTTGCAGCTGGAAAAGTCCATGACCTGCAGGGAGAGTTGCATGTCCCCTGATGGCCACCGGCTCCTTTCATTTATTTTGCATATTTTCACATTGAAACGAATAAGCATTAATGAAATTTGATGAAAATTGGTACATTTAATACAATACCTGAAAGTAGTAAAATGCCTTCCTGTAAGGGTCTGGTTTGAAACTCCAGCTTTACCTTTTCCAATACAGCTAGAGAAAGGGACTGAAAAATTACATGAGTAATAGTAATTGAAAGCTCCTCAGTCTAATCCTTTCTTCCAACGTCAGTGTCTCAGGCTGCAGGCAGGTTGGTAGGCCCTGACACAAGTTAGTACTTAAATATATCATGTATTATCTCTCATATTTTGTGCACAACTTCTTGAGAAGCATGAGAGCTGATTACTGTGATTAGAAAAATACATAATAATGGTGCACCTAGTAATGGCAAAACCACATTTGAACATTTTCCCTTCACTTGGAAATGGCTTTTCTAGTTCTCAATGCAAGAAATCAAATTATGTTATTGTTAGAGAGTGGGGAGAGAGAGAACGCCTATAGCAAGAAAAAGGGTAAATGGCCATCTGTTTCCATGTCGTCCACTGAGCAGGTGGAAAATGCAAATTATCCTACCACTGAAGTGGAAAGGCAAAAGATGTGGTGTGTCTCTACTTTATAACTTAAATGATTTCACACTAATCAGCCCCAGATGACCAACAGTGAAGATATTTCATGAGCAAATTGATCATTTATGACCCTTCAACATCAGCACTGCTTGCTGGAAAGCTCACCACAAGCTGCAGTCCCCAGAGACCAATAAACACTTCGGCAAAATTTAAGATAAGAAGACATTTCACATCATTAACAGGCAGAGAAAATGTCACCAGCTTCTCACCTACCCAGAAACTTGTCATGGACTGTCGGTTTCATGTCTTGATTTAGTGAAGAAGGATCCAAACTGTATTAAAGGATTGTGTATTTCTACCCACTACAGGAAAACTACCCTCTAAGAAACCAAAGATGGCATCTTTAGGTTACCCACAATTACAGAGAAGTTGTTTGACTTAGGCTTTGCACAGGAGTGAGCATGGCTGCTTGCTATTTATCATCCTGCAAGGAACTGATGTCTGTGGCCCTGAGCTACAATAAAAGGCTGATGAGAATTAAATCAACATCAAAAGAAGCAAAGCCGAGCCATATCATCAAAGGAGTAAAGCAGACGTGTAATTGTGTGCTCAAAATGAGTTAGGTTTCTGCTCACTCACCACAGCCCTGCAGTGGCTGGATCAGTCGCTCTCTGCTCGTGTGTGCAGCCCAGAAGTGGCCAGCACAGGGGCTTTCCTACCTAGAACCATTCTCATTTCCATATTTCCCAAAAAAACAGAAGCAATACAATGCTTGTGGCATCTGCACTGTCATTTGCCACTTGCCTTCCTTGTGGTTCCTTATCAGTGGGAATAATTATCTTGAACAGTGAAAACCTCTCTGTGGGAATAAAGGGATAACCCCATGTCTCCTAGCACAGAACAGAAGCTCATTAACTTGCATGAATTCCCCATAAATTGTGGACGCATATACAACATATGGCCTTGTTATGTTTTTCTCCCTGAACAGATAGCAAAAAAGGGTATATTTTTGTTGATCATTTTCTAGTATAAATTTGATTGGGAGTAGGAATATTTTTTTAATGAACTGTGTATTCTGCATCTGTGCTTTGTGCGTTAAAGAGAAAATTCAATCATTTCAGTGTAATTGTTTTATTTACACCAGTTTAACCAGAAAATAAATGGCTACAGTAATCTTCTTCTGAGTAAGAAATTATGCAGTTCACACCAGGAGGGTAATCAGCAGTGAAAAAACTAATATTTTCCTGACAAAGCTAGAAATTCATGAATGCTTCTGTGATGGACAAGAAACCAAATTTTAAAATTACCTCAAGCCACTTCACATGACAAAGTAATAATGTTTTATTCATCCTCCCCTTTGTCTTTTCTCTTCAAACAAGCGCAGGCCAGGCGATTAACTTGCAGTCAAAATCCTGGCCCCAGAAACAAAAGGTTCTTCCCTCTGACTCAGCCCAGCACTTAAAGATCTCAGGGATGCACGTCCATTATCTCATAGAGTTTGAAGTAGCAAAATCACTGAAGGAGCTTGATGAGAGGGAACCTGAATACCAGTTGTATCTCCTATAAATGGAATTTGATAAGGGAAGGGTGATTGGACACCTCATAATGATATTTCATTATGTTCTAGAGGAAGCAAGCATGGCCAGAGCAGCACTGTCAGACGCCCATAACGGTGGTGCCTAGCTGTCAGCCTGACCCTTCATTTTTGTACTGCCGATGGAGCAAATACAGAGGACAACTAGCCCACAGAATGACACCTGAGCACTTTCTGGGATATGCTAAAGGCACTCCATGCTGGGCAAGAGGGTGAATCCCAGGAACCGGGCTGCCCATATGCACAAGGCTCTGGGGATAACAACATGACCATGTCACCCCCCAAACCAGCCACTAGCAGGGATGAGCCAAAGCCCTAGCAGGGAGGATGCTTGCCGTTAAGTAGCATGGATGATTGCATCTCGGTGCAACCAGAGGAGCCTCCTGCTACCAAAACAGTTGTCAGCACTGAGGAATCAGGAGGCTTCACATGCTGGATCCAGCCTCAGGAAACACCACTGAGCCCCCAGAAGGTACCAAGCACAGTATCAGCTCAGAGACACCAGATCCAGGCTCACAAGGCTGGTGCAGCCTTTGAAATACACACAGTGTTCGCACAAGGTAAGTGAGCTGGTGCTGCTCCCACTTGTTGGGGGGGCTCCAAACATATGCAGATGCTGCACAAAGCTAAAGCTTCTCTTCGTGGATCTGACAGAATCCAGGGCAGCACTTATTCAGCCAAGCTAAAGCTGAGTGTCTCTCCAAAAGCCCAGGCCACACCACATGACTGGAGCCAGCCTTTCATGAGCACATCTGCTGCATAAACAAATGTTTGGCTTAATGTAGAGAAATGAGGAATTTTCTTTCTGGGTCTTTTTTTGCTAGAAATAATGTTAGCTACCTAGGAAGGGCTTTTGCAATGAGACATAAATTAACTAAAATAACCCACCCAGACATGTTTGCTAATGCGTCCACCTAGCAAGAGTGTCCTTTTGTTGAAGGCCAGGATATGGTTCTGCAGGAATGGAGGAGAAGGCCAGAAGCCTAGAACTGCCCATGAGGATGGAGGAAATGGCAAAAAAGAGACATCGTGACCTCCTGTGGCATCTGTGTTGAATGTCCTGCACTGCAAGAGGACACTTCTTGAAAAGCAGCAACTGTCCAAGTGCCACTGCTGAGGCTCCAGCACAAGGCGAGCACTATCCCACCGACTGGAAGATGCAATGTCCAGGTCAGCACAGAGTCTCTGACACAAGGTAGACACATACATGATTCCTGAGCACTGCTGTTTTCCAGTGCCTGCCTTAAGGAAGTCTGATGGTTTTGCTTTCTTTCAGCTTTCAGCTTTCAGATAACAGCTCCTAACAAGAAGCAAGAGAAATCAATACAAGTTGCTGGATGGTACCTCTGGAGTGCTGCAAAACTAATTCAGTAATATTATGACCTTGATAATCCACCTCTGAAGTGGGATGGGTTATATCCAACACTGCAGTGACTTCGGACATTTCCTTAGTACAGAAAAGAGCCATACTGCAGAACAGAGCTAGCTGAGGGGTGTATATACTGCCAGTGCCTTGACAGCTATAAAAAGGTTTCCATCTGCTTTGTTAAAATAAGGTTGTTTACTCAAAACGCCTTTGAAGCAGAGACAAGGAGTAGTACAAATTGCACTAGAAAAGGAGCACCACTATTTATAATAAATCTGGATAGAAATAAGGGTGATGATAAATGCTGGTGATTACACTGGAACCATGCAGACAGGTGGGACTGTGATGGTTTTGATGTCCCTGCAAAGAGCAGCTTTCAGCCAGAGTTTGCTTTTGCCCACAGAGCCACCACAGACTACACCCCACCCAGCAGGGCCTGCTTATTTGAAGATACATTTCACATCTTGTGGGAAGTGAAGATACTTACCATAAGTTAAAAAAAAAACCCTGGACAGCTGCCAAAGGTCACAGCTGGAGGAGCTCTACTGTAAAAACTTCCACTTTCAGCACTGAGGATCCTGGACCCATGGCTGTGATGCAGCTCGAGTGCTCTTCAAAATCCCACCCTCAGCAGAGAGCCTGCTCCTAAGGGTGTGGCAGATCAGACAGAGAATGCACTGGCCTACCACATAAGTTTGTTATTCCTGTAGCTGTGGAAGAGGAGTTAAGTTTTGCCTTTTCAGGGACCTGTATTTGAAAGATAATATGCTGTATCTGAGTGTTTCACAGGCAAAGCATGCAACTTCGATTTCACAACGGCTGCCCACAGGACTCTTTCCTGAGAGTTTCTCTCCTCCAGTAGTATCTGCATCATCACCATCAGACCTGGCCTCAGGGTGTGCCCAGTACAGTACTGCAGCCCCAGCACACCCCCAGCACAGGCCCAGCTCGCTGCCACTCTGCACCAGCTGCACAACTTCTGAATGAGTGTCACAAATGTGGCTGCCCAGAGCAGTTCAAAGAAGAGATGTATGAGAGGCCCAGCAAGGCAACCACAGACCCTGGAATAACTGAAATACATTTTAAATTTTTATTATTCAGTGATAGGATATTGAAATGATGCCCTAGACAAGACCTGGAAGGAGGGCAGAGAGTGGCTGTGGGACTAAGGCTGCACACGGACTCTTTATAGAGGCAGCCTAAAGAAAAATGAAGTATAGAGAGGTCCCAAAGATGCAGACTGCTGTCCCTGATCAACCAGTCTGCATTTTCAAGGCTACCTTTGCAATGAAAGTGGGTAAACATTGTTTTTCTAAAAATGAAAGATCTTCCCAAATCAGAGAAGCCCTGTAAGGCTTGAAGCCTGTCCCCTGCAGAAGACCTGTTTGAAGACTGTCGGGTCAACAAGTGAAGGGTCACTTAGATGGCCCAAGCAGTCAAAATGCACAGTATCAAAGAGAATGTGCAGCTGTGCAACAGCCCTGCTCCTCACTGCCTGGGGCTGAGCGTGAAAAACAAAGTGCGAACAGCTAAAGATTCAGGTACATGCTTGGTGAGCCTCTCAAAAGCACCTTCACACCCTGGTCCCCACCTGCATAAGATGTGTAGGAGCTTACAGGGTTTTCATATCCATACATCTAGACACCAAAATATGTTTTAAAAACTGGCCCATGGCCATGGTGCAATTAATATCCTTATTAGTGAGATGGCAAAGCAATGCATACAGACAGTCACAACGGCTCGGCACAGCTCTCAGGCAGGGTGTAGCACTGCAGCATGTATCACAAGGTGCAAGATCACCAAATTTGAAAAGCCAGCATCCTGTCCTTGGGAATGCTCGACAAAAGGCTTTTAGGCAGAATCCAGGAAAGCGTCTGGGATGAAAAAGCTTGAAAAATGTTCTGAAGTGTCTTTGCTACTTCACTCCTACATTTGCCATGTTGCATATTCAACTTATTTTATGCTTAGGCAAAATAAATTAATCAGTAGGGCTGCAAAGAAAACATTGCTAATTGAAAGATAAATACACTCCAAAGAAACCTCCTCCAGGAAAGAGCTGACAAAGTAGGAAATAGCAAGATAGGAGTAACACATCACTCGAAGAATAAAAATAACAGAAACATCAACAGTGTTGTAATAAAAACAAATATATTGAAACCTTAAGTGAACCACACAACCATTCAGAAGTCATAATCTTTTCATTAATTTAGAGAAAAAAAGGTGTAAGTACACTATACCTACCTGCAGGGAAATAAACTCAATTGTAACCTAATTTTAGCAGATGAGCATGATACGTATCATATTTCAGATCTGCAACAGTTAAATCAATGAAAAACTGAACTAGTGGCAATTACAGAAAGCGAGGGACTCACTGCAAGGTTAGTTCTTTCACCTCCTCTCTCCCCTGTTCTCCTCCAAACAGGAACGTACCAGCTTAGCTTCATTTTTTCAAGGCACTGATACTTTCATTTTTAAGCTTTAAATCCTGTCAGTGGGTTTTTGCACACAGCTCATTAGTTAACAGACCTATTCACACAGATGAAAGATATTAAATATTTTGCTGATTTAGGATTATTATCTAGGGTCAATGGGGTAAAGCAACTGGCTTCACCTCCCTCCATGCTTTCCATGGCAGGAGACAGGAACATAATGGTTTTTGTAGGACAGTAATTGCTCGGAAACAGCTGAGACACCTTCAGACCTGTGGTGCTTTCTTTGCACAGTGCTGATGCTGTACAAGAGGAGTTGTGATTCCCCACAAGGCTCTCACCAGCACACCCGTGGACAAGAATCCTTGATAACACAGTAATTAGAGAGGGGGGTTCAGCACCTATTGAAGAAGTATCATTTTAAATCGTATCTTAAATAACGTGACAAACATCCAACACACTGCATTTTTCACTAGTCAGCTAAAAAGATGAGCTAGAATAGGGTTCTCTGCCAATTTTTGACTTTCCAGCACCTGCTACAGAAACAGAAGGATTGTTTGTAAAACACCTGTGAGAGAAAACTCAACTTGCAGTCAGAGGAGTCTTCTTTCCTCACCAGTACTTCTGTAACTATGGCTGTGGGATGCACTTACACCAGAAAGAGCATCCACACCTGTGATAGGAGTAAATGTGCAAATAAAATTAAAATTAATTAAAGAAAAAAATTGGATGAGGAAATGAGAGTCACCCATTAGGCTAATGACTGATTACAGCATCTAAAGCTCACAGAGCCTGAAAGACGTAAACCACAGGACTCAGCAGTGCTTGCCAGTGTGCACTATTTAAAAGTCATACAGGATGTGGTCACCTTTCCCTGTACAGAGAGTTAGAAAAGAAAAAGCATTTATTACTGTTAAAAGAAAGGCACTCAATGAAACAGATGCAGAATTAGAATTGTGTGATGTTAAGCACAAACATGTAAACATTTTCAGTTGTAATATCCTTCATTTCTCCTCCTCTTTTCACAGACAGATGCATATATCCATACTCATTTCCGTATAGGGGGAGGAGAACTGATGCAATCACATACGGTATGGTAGTACATGGAAATATATACACATAATTAGTGTGTAACTATATGAATTACTTGAAATTTATAAACATAAACTGTATGACTGAAAGGGACCAAGTCAGCAAGTCTACTTGCTTGCACTGAAGCTAATACCATTATGGGATCCTTCCAAAAATCCTTGTTTCATCTTAGAACATTTTAGGCTGCTTGCTCTGATACTTACCAATTTCCCTCTAAACTACTTTACAGCAGCTCATATACAGATGCTCTTGAGCCCGCTTTGTCCTTTCCCAAGGAACTGTTCACTGTCGTCCCTGACATGTTTATGGACAGTGTCAGTGTCAACATCCCCGTCACCTCCTGTTCTAGGTGTGGCTGAGCATACAACCTGGTCCCCTCCACCCTCACTCCTCTTGCAGTTCTTGCATGAGCTACAGGATCCAAACAACCCCTGGTATATTTCAGACCAGCTTTCAAAGGGTTCAACACACCGGCATTAATATGTCCCTGTTTCTAATGAAGATATCAGAGAGCCTCAATATTGTTATCTAGTGGTTACTTCACCTGGTTGCTCATCTCACTCTGGGGCCAGCCAGAACATCCAAGTCTTCATGACCTGGATGCTCATCCATCTGCTCTGGATGTGCACAGAGGATGTGCACATATCTCCCACACAGTACAGAAGCACCTTTGCCTTGGGTTTTATGCAAGATCACTGCATATCTGAGCCAACTTTAACCTTGCACACATCAATTTAAGAGCAAGGGGCGCATGGGCTCTCCCTCTGGCTGCATGTGGTTAGTGAAAAAGGCATCCCTGCACACTTGCTTTCGCTGAGCACCTCCATAGCGAGTTGGCAACAGCTCATCTCCCACTTCACTGATTTGAGACAGGAATCCAATACTTCTGACAGGACAAAGTTCCCAGAAAGGAGTGGGTAAGTTATACCCCCAAACCAAAGCACTCAGCCTCATTTTAAGTTTTAAATTAAATTTTAAATTAACAAGGCAGGCGAGGTATTTCAGTATTGAGTGTGACAAATTTAACATGGAGATCAGTAACCAAAATGGGATCTTTCCCTCTGCATCTCTCACACAAATCAGTGCTCAGAAACAAGGATTCCTCCCATGTCAGGCACATCACCACCTGATTTTTCTACCACAAGAGAAATTTCAGCATTTGTTTGTGTGTTTTCTCCCCCTCTCAACTTTAGAAAAGCAGCTGGAAGTTTTAAACTTCTCACAGAGGATATGAATCCAAAATTGTTATTTAGTTGCTTGGTTTTCTTGCTCCTGAGATGGAAAAACATTTCCTCTGCACACAATTCAGGATTAAGGGTAAGCTTTTTCCCTATCACCAATCAGTGCCCATGGCCTCGTACCCTCAGACCATCCCGCAGACTGGGATCTCTGGCCAGACTGCATATCCCACCCGCCTGAGCAAGACCATGCAGATGTCAAAGGATATCTCCCTCCAGACTGAGAAGAGAAATAACATTTATTTTTCATAATTGTAATAAAGAAGCTCCTAACTAGAGAGATCTTCCATCTAATTTCACAAATAAAAATATTGTTTTAAATACTGTTAACAGCATCACCTAGTAGCCATACTGCAGAGCATTGTACATTGGGGATGCAGACAGCAAAGAATTTTGGCTAAAATTTATGCTGAAACTTCTTATAATAAAATTATCTGCTTTCTGCCTGTTTGTATATTGGTTAACTAATAAACACTCTCTCTGTTTCCTTCTGTCTGTTACATTCTGTTATATGCTGATAGTTTTGTTAGCTTCCTTCATCTCTTTGTTTATAAAATGAATAAAAAGAGATAAGCCAATTTAGGAGTGAAAGAAAGTCCTGCTTTGAGAAAATAATTACTTGAACTTGACTTTGTGGAGAATGACTTAGCTAAAGAGGAGATGTTGTGAGGAAGCTGTACGGGGTTCTACCAGCAGCTACTTTGATGTTTCTGAGAATTACTGCAAAGAAAAATTAGATTCTTGGGTTTTAGATGTGCTTTCTGACTTCTTCCACTTTTGCTATCAAGAATACTTCTAAAAAATAAAGCAGATGATATACAACAGGATTTCCACCCTCTGCAGCCACCTACAGCACTGGCGTCTGCTGCTGGGCTGTGACCCACCCTCCCTTGCCCCCCCCCCCCCCGCCCCAGCTCCTCACAGCCAGCTGCTGTGGGAGAGTAGGCTGATGGATCGGGAAGCATGTGTTCCTCTGTCATCATCATCTGAGGTAGACACCCAGCCTGCAGGGACCTGAGGTGGGGTGAGAGCAAGCCTACCCTGGAGCTGCATCACTCTCAAATGTACACCACTCATCTCAGTGCCAGCCGAGTGAGCTCCGAGAAGGAGCTCCATAACCCAAGAGAAGATGCACTTAATGCAGTCAATTAAATCCTTCTGAGACTTTGTTCCCATGCTGAGAAGAAACACCATTTTTGTCTAATAGATCTACTTTATCCCGCTGTTTTCTCTCTGGGTTCAGCCTGGTTTCCAGTGAACTCCACAGTAAGTTGTGCTCTTATCCCTAGGAGAGCAGGCTGCTCTGCAGTGTTGCACAAACCATTTGGTTACACTGGTACTGTGCTGCTCAGAAGCTATTTGCAGAGGGCAGAAAAGGTAAGACAAATGTACAGAGGGCTACAAACATAGGTCTTGTTTAAAAACCTAGAAACCACAAATCGCTGTTTTTTTCTACTAGATGCTGCTCACTATAAAAAAAAATAGATGCCAGTTCTTCCAGCATGAGTAAGAAAAAGTGAAAATTCAGGCTTGAAGTTCTTTTCATGAGCAGGTCTCTAGCACACCTTTAGGGGTGACTACACACTGTCACTTGCTTTTAAAACACTACATGTAAGAGATTCTCTTTTTCCCATCATTAACTCCTAGCAAGAGCATCCCCCCCTGCTTTCTATCTTCTGATTTACAATATGGTCTCAGAGAAATATGCTTTTACTGGCCTATTTTGACAAGACAAATCTGTCATTCCTGCAGTCATTCTGCATTTCTGCAAATCAGTTGGCAAATCTTTGGATAGATATCACCCAAGGTAAGCACCTGGGCAGCAAATTCTGTGGCCATGGGCATTTGTGTCTTCATAATCCTCTTGCAGCTGGAATAACTGAACTGCAAACACCAGAGCCAGAGCGCAGCCTCGCGCTTTGTGTTCTGTGCCCTTCTTTACTGTGTGTGCATTCAGCTCCAGTTGTCCTCCTCTTCAGAAACAAGGTCAAAATCAACGTAACTACTAGAGAGCTACCAGCAGAACTGAGTGCAGTTTTTTCCCTATGCTGACCCATTATGCACTTTATGTCCCTTCTCAAATGGCACTTGTTGCTTTTGTTTCATTAATTATCAGGCTGTTTTCTTTAGAAAAGCTTCTCTATAAATAAAAATTCAAGATAGGAAAAAAGGCTATATCTTTATGTTGTTAAAGCAAATTTCATGTTCTCAGCTTTAAATTTTTGCAGGTATCCTCTTTTTGATTTTGCTCAGTCAATAGGTACAAGGTAAGTTTCTGTTTGACTTAGGAACTTATTTTCACTTGTAGAACAGAAGCCCTGTTCCACACTGTCAATGGCACTGAGGCAGTGAGTAGGTCTTAAAAAAAAAAAAAAAAGTTACAAAAATTATGAAATTCTACAAATCCTAAAAATCTTGCCCAGTTTTATATAACATGTAATAGTAGCGGTTTAAAGCCTTCCTGAACTGATCAATTCACTAATTTATGGAAAGTTAAGCAATGATGTAAAAAAGGACACTATAGCATTTTACCAGTCACAAGGACTGGTAAAAATTCTATTCCGCTAAAGCCATTATTAACTGCTCTCTCTACTATTATATTTCATTCTTTGTGTGTAAAATGTTTTGTAAAATGAAGAAGAGGAAAGAGGATACATTTCTGATATAGACACATATATGTAGCATTTTGTATACAAGCGGGGAAATCTTTGCCTAGCAGAATAAATTACAGTATTGTTTGATTGCTGTAAGAATCAAGTAGTATATAGTAACAATTGTATACAGCCACCCAGGAAGCACAGACACAGAGCAAAGTAGAATTACCTGAAAACATTCAGGAGCTGTTGGTATCACAGCATACAAAACGCCATTTCAGTTAGTGCACTACAGTCTACGGCATTAATTACCAAGCTCTTCTTGGGAAAAGTCTTGCAAGAATATAAATTGCATCTTTTTTTGCCTGCCACAAGAAACAAATAACTCTTATCAAAGATCATTCATTCCTTGTCACATAGCTACAGTGACTGTGAATAAAAAATAGCAACCAAAATCAAACAATGGAAACCAAGAAAGAATAAATCAGATGTCATGAGCCTTTCTAAAGGAGCTTTCAGTTAAGTCTGGGATCACTCCTATTGTTTGTGCTAGGTCAAGAGCATCTAAGCTTGACGATATTTCAGCCAAGGCATCTGCAGGGGTTGTCCATCGTGGGCACACCAGTGTCCCTGGTCAGTCGCCGTCCCGCGGTGAAGCTCCAGCCAGGCCGGGCAGGCAGCACCTGGGCAGCAGGGAGCCAGCACTGGGGCTGCCCACACAGGCAGGGGGTCAGTGGAAGGGATGAGAAAAGCCCTTTCTGGGGATCTGAAGCACTGCAACTGCATTTCTGAAATACTCCAAGCCACACAATTGCATTTTAGTAAAAATCACTTGTATCCTTACACAAAAGCAAGCACAGCAAAATTTGCTACACCATTAAGTCCAACACTTTCCTCCTAACTTCAGAAAATATATGCTGACCTAAACTCAGACCTTTTTCTATTAAACTGCAGATATTTAATCTCAAAAGAAAAGAGTTATGCAACCTCATTTTGTACCCCTGTTCAGGACCAACTGCTAGACTGACTCCTATATTACACGGGAACAAGATGTTCTGTCAAAACTATTAATACCAAATCTTTCAGGAAAAGGTGGACTATTTTGGCAGCAAATACTCATTTCCAGGGGAGAATAGTCCAAAAGGAAGTCAGAGATCCGGACTTCGAACACAGAACAAGGAGCACTTGTAAACAGATGAGACATATTTCCATGCTAGTGAGGGTGAACCTGGGGCATTTTTTAAGCTTTTTCTTCCTTCATTCATGTATAATGTTATAAATGGCAGTCAGTTAATAGCTTAAACCAAACAACCTAAGTCTTTTTTGAAAAATGTTCCTTCCTTAACAAGAGCTAGGTGTTTTATAAGCAAAGCGATTGCTGTTACAGCAATCCGCAGGCACCAGGACTGCTTCTGCTTCTCCCAGGGAGCCAGGACCCTCCTGCCAACCCATGATTGGGGACTGGGCACCTGGCACTGCCGCTCCAGCAAACCCATGCTCACACCATATCTTCACCAGTCACTGATACCCAAATCAGCAGTTTTCCAAGAGCTGAGATGGAGCTGGGATAAGGTGGTATGTTAGAAAAAGAGGCACTGGCTGAGGCAACATCACTACAAAGATTTTTCCGAGAATTTCAAGGCTCCGCCATCTCAGCTGCAGGGTCAATCAAGTGGGCTCCTTCAGCTCTGGCACCAGCATCTACCTCAGCTATGTCAGGTCATTTCTTCTGGGCTGGGTGAAGTGTGGTGCCCCTCTTGACTGAAGGAAGTTCAAGCTGATGAAGTCTCCACATCCAACACATAGACTGATTTCTACTTCTTTAAGGGGAGAAGGCAGTAGGATGTCATATTTGAACACAACAGCAGACTCAACCAGAGCTTGGTTTGGGGCATGAGCTGTGAAAGACCTCAGCCAGGCCCCCATACAACCAGCCCCTCGCTGTGTCCCTGGTCCCCAGCAGGTGCTCATCTCTCCATGGGGTATCTCAGCCTGTAAGCACATCACAGCTGGCACAGGGGTTGCAAAATGGTGAGGTATTCTAAACACAAAGGAAGGAAGATAATTTCTATTGATTTTCTTGTTCTCCAGAATCACTGAATGAAGTATGTCCACACACTTGAAGGACCCAGCAAGTCCATGTTGCAGGTAACCACTGCTCATGCAGACGCAGCTGGTTGCTGGCTCAGACAAGTTCTCAAAGACAAAATAAACACAAGGATTCTCAGTTTTGCATATTGCATCATCAAGCCTCCATCCAAGAAAACCCATGTGAGTTAGTTCTGGAGATTTTTCAATGAATGAAAGATTTTATGAACTAAACTGAGCAGGATTCACATAAACCAACCAGAAGCACTCAGCAGAGGACAAATATGTGTGACTGTGCCCGTATCCTACCATTGGATTTGCAGCTCAGCATATTCTGTCCCAGAAGCCCCATGTGAAGTCCCAATCCAAATTCTTGTGAATGCCACCAAAAAAATCCAAGGAAGCCATCACTAAGGCAACATGAACATCCTCACTAACCCCAAATCATCACTTACATATCACAACAGTCAAGTACCCTCACCCCCACAACATATTTTCCTTCATTTCCACTGTACAGCCACCCACCAGAAGTGCAGTTAATTCAATAGCTCTTAAGAGCACAGGGTCACAAAATAGTGAAGTCATTCTATAGTTTATATTGTCTTACCTTAAATTTGTACTATTGCCTTTAAAACCAGGACATTTTCTACTGATTAAAAATATCTCTATCTTGTGTAATTTCAATGAGGACTTGACCTTCCTTGAAGAGAAGCTGAAGGAATTTTTTTGCTTTTTCTTTTAATTTAATAAAAACCATCCAACTGGAACAAATGATTTTTATTTTAACAAGACACTGGAAATGTAGCATGATCTCATGTTGCCCCTGTTACACATTTTGATTTCCTTATCAAACTATTGATGCAATATGATCATCTGGAGTCTATGAAACATGGAGATGTTTGAATTCCCATGGATATTTGAATTTCCCATGCTGCAGCCCTGACAGGCAGCACAGGCATGCCTGCTGCCCCACAGTCCTGCCGGGAGTCCTGCTATAAGTAATGTACCAGTGGCCAATGGTACCACTCTGGTTTCACTTCTGCACAGTACAATGGAGCTGTGTTTCTATCAGGTCCTGGATGCTTTGGTAATGTCATCAATATTAATATATCATAAGCCACAGTGATAGGAAAGAGAAAAGGGGAAAGAAGGAATGCAAGAAGGCAATTTATGAAACTTAAGGAACTTCATACCTGGAAGCATAATATCACAGGGAAATGCAGTCATAAACCCCCTGCTTCTACTATGTCCTACACAGCTCATTCCATGGAGTAGAATGTTCTCGCAGAGAAACATACAATTTAATAGCAAAAAACCTTAAAAGGTTATGAAAGATACCTGGCACAGTAAAAAAATAGTCTTTCACATCACTTCCTTCCTTACTTATGGGGCAGCACACAGCCTCCACCTGTATCTCTGAGGCTTCACCATCTCCCACAAGCCTCCTGTAAGAGGCAGGCACAGCACAGCCCTCTCCTGCCCCTCTCCAGTGCAGGTTGTGGAGTCCAGCTGGGGACAAAGTCTCAGCAGAAGAGAAATTCAGAGAGAAGAAAGTTGGTACTTCTCCTTTCCCAGGAAGAAAGTCACAGCCCAGACCCACAGACTGCCGGGCCTGCTGGATTTGTTATGCAGATCAGGGACAGTTTGGTTTTCTTCTTGACAAAGCAAGTCCCATCAGCCAACTTTTCAGCAGAACAGGCAAGTTGGAAATGTGTGACAAGGAGGCCTGCAATGGGGAAACAGAAGTTGGGAACACATACGGTTATTTTCTACCTGATGATATTTTCATATCATCCAGTAGATACACAGGTATAAATTGAATTATGGCTTTACAAACAATGAAGAGACCCTGCTTACTAGAGCTGATTTGAGTACAGCACATTTTTAGTGCTCCCATTTCCAGCTGATACCCTGCACAGTGCTGTGCCCAGCGCATTTCCAGGACACCACAGGGAGATTGGCCACAAACATACATGCTCCTCCAGCAGCACATCTCAGCATCTTTCCACCAGTGGGAAATTTTACATATTCATTAGACCTGAAAAGCATTAATTCCAGTGCATGAACACTACAGGCTTTGAAAAAACCGTATCTTCTCAAGTCTCACTATTTAGCAAATGCTTCTCACTAGTTGGCTATCTCTTCACCAGACAAAAGCTCTCTTCATGCTGTTGACAATAACAATATTTAGTGAAACAGAAGAGAGTTGTAACTAATCAAACCTTGTTCCATAGGTGGGTGTAAAAGCAATTTGTTTAATTCATTTTGGAGGTCACAGAACCACAGCATTAAATCTTATTTTGCAATGTTTATATAATTGTGTTGTTTGAAAACCCCTTCTCCTTTTAATTTATCAAGATTTGATTTCGCTGTTTACACTCCTGACTGGCATGCTGCTGTGGGAGTCTGGCAGCAGTGCCGGCGTGTCAGCAGCATGCTGGGGCCAGGCAGGGCAGCGCATTGCCAAGCACTTTCCAGCAGGGTGCACAACAAGGACCTGCTCCCTGAATTCCTCCAGGACTACCGAGGAGGGTCTCTCAATACAGGAAAAGGGAAAACACATGCCAAGGAACTTGCAGGGACAGTGTCCATCTCCATCTGCTATTTTTCTCAGCAGTGGCCAAGGTGGGACCTCCCCAGACTCGCGACATGCCCAACAAACATTGCTCTGGTACTTGGGAAGCTCTTCCATTTCTGTTTCCTTAGCATTAAGGTGCCTGTCCCATCCCCCAGCCTTGCCTCCCAGCAGTCAAAACCCACACCAGCTCTCCTCTTCTACCTGTGCTAGCTCTCTGACTTAGCAGCACCCATCCATTTCTTCATCTCCTTGTACCACTCTCCCTCCTGCTCCTCATCCTCTTCTTTGCCTCTCCAAGCTCATCTCCTTTGCCAGTTTTCTGTAGCCGGTGTCATTCTCTATCCCCCTGAACATCCCTGCAATGTCTGTCTTCTCAACATTCTCGTGGTCTGGTCTCTCCACTCTGCAGCCACAAGAGAGAAATCAGGGGCACCAAGGGTGACAGTCACAGCTGGGGACAGATTCAGCAACTGAGAGCAGGTGAGTGGGAGAGGAGAGGGCAGGGATGATTTATTTGGGAATAAAATATCTGGAATCAGCAGCAACCACAGAAGTTGCTATTGAGGAGGAAACCGCCAGCCTCCCACACCTACACCTTGTGCTGCTATGTTGAGGCAAAGCCTAAGGGACCATGGCCCTGGACTCACCAATGAAACAAGGCAGGTGAAAGGCATGCAGATGGTGACACTGATGTGCCTTGTACGTGTTTTGAATTAGGAAATGTATTCTCTTGCTTGGTCTGTTGTGCCTCTCTCCCTTGCCAACAGCAGTCAGCACCTAAAACCTCCTCACAGGGACTGGAGAAGTGCCCACACTTCACATCATTCCTCACGCTGCTGCGTGGATGGTGTTCACATATGGCTGTGGATTTCCATTCATTACAACAACAAGGAAAGCTAGAGATGGATTTCACACTGGGGAGGGGTAGGAAAAGGCACATAATAGGTGCACGAAGCATGTGCTGCAGTGCCACATGAAGTCACAAGCCCAGTACCAGATGTCTAGAGAAAATGCAGGCACTGAAATCACGAAGCAGTATAGCTTGGAGGACAAGCTTCCACCCACTCACAGCAGTCTGTGTTAGGAATGAGTGCTTGGATTTCTGCCACCTTTACCCTTACTTTTCATTTTAATTTTGACCTTTCGCAATTCATTCTTCAAATAAATTCATTGGGGATTGTGCAATGTGATGTCATGGTTTACCTGTGGCTAGGGACACACAGTCTGGATGGCAGAAGACATGCCAGAACACACTGGCTCACCCACTGAGCAGTCCTCATTCATGTAGTACACAAGGTTTTCCTGCTCCAGGGCAAGCTGTTTTCCCCTTGGCTGGGAAAAGCCAGCCAGCCAAAGGACATTGGTATCACAGCCTTCACCTTTCATGCAACATACCCAATAAATATGAAGCAGCACTGCAATATTTCTTATTACACCTTTTGACTGTGCTTTGGACATAACACAACAGAAAATCAAGCGGTGGTGCACTGGAACGAAACCTGTGACCACACAGGGCTTTGAAAACAAAAGTACCTGGGCTTATACACACACAGAGTTTCTCACTCAACACCCAGACTTCTACAGTTGTGCCTTTGTGCCTCCTATGTTGTGCCTTTGGCACAATGAGTTTGTGCAGGGCCCACAGTGAAGCCCGGCCCATCTTCACCATCTGTGCTCTGGGATGGGAAAGGCAGGGAATTACAGCCCAGCTCAGCGAGTGACATGTTGCAGTTTGTTTTTCTGTCTGCTGGCAGAGAGGAAACATGCACCAAGCACCCCCTTCCACTCTAGCCAGGGATCTGGGACTAACCTGCCCTTGAGCATGAGGATAAAGCCAATGGTCAAAGGGAAGTGTTTAGTCTTTCTACAGAAACCAGCCCTTTTGGGGCCACTCCTGACTCCCAGAATCACTGATGCTACCAGGCACCTCTGGAGATCTCAAGTCCATCCCTCTGCTCAAGCAAAGTCCATGTTGCATGTTGCTCAGGACCATGTCCAGCTGGGTTCTGTTTTTTCCAAGGATGAAGACTCCACAACCTCCCTGGGCAGCCTGTGCCAGTGCTTGATCACCCTCACAGCCAAAATCCCCCACTAGCTTGTCTGTACCTCCCAAGTGTGAGGTGTAGGAACAAATGGTTCCTCTAGAAGCCCACTGACGTGATGGTTTATCCAATTCATAAAATGTCAATTCTTGAATCAATCAGAACTAAAAATTTCCACATTTCCTTCAAATCAGGAATTCTGAGAAAGACCTCACAAGCTATCTGGGAGGCAGCCTGTGCAGCAAGCAGCTGTGGTGTGACAGCCTGAGCAGAGGAGTTGCCTGAGACATGCAGGTGTTGGAAGCACACCCTAGCATGTTCAGTCTCAAAGAAAACCCACGTTAGGAAGCCTGGAAGTCCTGTAAGAGAGGCTCAGCAGCTCTGAAGGGTTTAGGAGACCATCCAAAGAGGCAGAAGCCATGCCTAGCTAGAGACAGGACTCCAGGTTTCCTCTCCCACAGCTGCAGATCACAGAAGCAATGATGTTTATCAACTTAGGGCAGGCTATATGCCCTAGTGCCTCAGGAGCCTGCTTGAGGACTGCTGGACCTCATTGCAAGGAACCTGAAAGCCCTGGGAGGGGCATGTAGGGGTGAGTGCATGCCCATCATTCTCATTCCTGGGCATGGAGCCTGGAAACATGGCTGACTGCCAGTGGAGGCAGACCAGGAAGGATGCACTGACTTCCCAAGCTGCTTATCCTGATTTAGGTGAAGGTCTCTCAGACCTTGTCTGAATGTTATCTGATGTTTATCAAATCAAAGGTGTTGTGAATGAAATAATTCACATTCAGATAGCCAGCAGTTTCCAAACATCTGATACCTGAGGTAGGGTCCATTCACCTGAGCTGGCACAGAAGGCCTGTCATAGCTCTGCAGAGAAAATGCACTTGTTTCCATATGAGATATATATATATATATATAGATATGTGTATTAGTCCAAAATCACATTGGATTTTTGTCAGCATTACTTTGCAGACTCCTGTTGCCCCTGCAAGGAGGTGTTTGGTAGATGACTCATTTTTAAGTTTCCTCCCTCTCCCAGAATAAGCATTTCAAACTGCTTTCCCCAGGTGTCAGTTTACTGTTTTCAGGCATGAATCCTATTTAAATTTTGGCCCACCTTTTCATCTTTGTATTATTCTATCAGTAGGGGAATGTAATATCTACTGATTATAATGTGGAAATTTGACTTTATAATCCTTTAAATGTTTGGTTTTAATTATGATTAAAGATGCAGAGAAAGATGAAACTCCAGTCCCTTTGGCCATTGCTTGTGGCTTGATTCATTGCTGTTAATCACTACACATTGTTTACAAATTCTCAGCCAATTTTCAATCAACAACAAACTGAAAATTGCTCATATAAAAGTCAGTCTTAAATACTTCTGCAAGTAGTAATTCAGAGATTTCCTCGGATGCCCAGCCAAGCTCAGCTCTTACATAACCCAGCTGAAGCTGGTGGATTTGTCCTAAGGATGAATTTGAACAAGTGAGTCAAATTCCAGAGACTCTGACAAATCCCCACATCTGGCATTGCTGGGCACAGGATGGGCTGCCAAGCCTTGGCAGCACGCACACATGTGCCGGCAGCTGCCTGTGCTGCCTGTGGCTAGTTAGAGAGGCTGCTGCCGCTGCTTGCTGCACCAGACTCAACACTCTTCTTCTTTTGGTCATTCTCCATCCATTTGTGATGCTGCAGGTGCTGCTGCCCTGTGACCTTGCAGAGCCCATGAAATGGTCGTGCTGCTCACAGCACGGGAGAGGAGGGCGACACATGCTTCCCTGTATGTCCAGAGTACTGGCTGTCTTTGCTACTCTGTCAAAAAAAAACCAAACCAGATATCTGTCTCTGGTAAAATCTGCTCTGATAAAACTAGTCTGGACTTTGTTGCTGCTCACAATGCTTCTCCCTGCTCTCCCCATTGCCTATCCCAATGTTTGACTTGCAATGGAGGGTAGAGCTACCATATCAACAAGACTTTTCAAGATCATTCTTAAAATGATCTTTGCTTAAAAGATCAATGTATTGCAGACTAGTTAGAGCACGCAGAAATATTTCAGCTGTAAATAGAATTAAAGGTAGGAGAGAAAAAAGTAAAGAATCACTCACCCCAAAAGACTGAGTGTCAGAATATTTCATTTCTAGGATGCAATGTCTCATTTTATTAATTACAAAGCCAACTTGACTTAGTTCAAAATGGCAATTTCCACTTAAAAATTTACTTCTATATTATTGCAAGGGAGTAAGTTATTTGAAGTGGAAACACTTTAATTTTGGATTGAGTGCTGTAGTTCATATCAGCCCAAAGTGGTCTCTTTCATCTGCTGTAAAATAGGGAGAGGAAAAAAAAATATCTTGAAATTGGAAAGGAACTACATTTTCCAAGTGGTGTTTTTTGGGTTTTGTTGGGCTGGGGGGGAAGGCAGCTGGTCCAAAGCAATAAATCCATTATTCACCAAAATGCTCCAGTCCTGAAACACCTTGTGCTTCTTTTGTTTCAAGGAGAGCCTTCATGCTGCCTGAAGACAGACTGTTTATTTCTCTCTCACCCTTTTGCAAAGACTGATCCTCTCAGCCCAGTTGCAGCAATAACTCCAGGTGCAGCAGCTACACCAGCACCTGACAGCACAACCACTGAACAGGCAGCCCAGCATGGCAACCAGACTTGTGGTTCATCTCCTCCAGAATCCTGTGTATGGGGTCAGACTGTCACACTGGTCTTGGATCCAGCCACGAATTACTCACTGCTTCTGCTTGAGGAATACACAGGTGGGAACAGATCAGACCCACCTGGACCTGCCCTCCCAGTGCAGTCCCTCACCACCTCGGTGGTCTGGGAGCTTCAGGCAAATCCTCCAAGAAGTCACTGCCTTCTTCCTTGACAGTTTATTTCCACTTTCCTGCTCATGATTTTCCCTCCTTTCCTTCTCCCTCTCAATCCAGATCTCTCCCTCCTACAAAATCCAGCCACCTCCAGACCCTTACCTGATCCCTTCCTTCCAACAGGGCACACACCAGCTGACTCTCCCCAAAGCCCAGATTTTATTTTAGTTTCAGTTTTTTTCAATTAGACAACTGTTCTCCCAGAGGGGAGAGGGAGGAGGAAAGGATGGCCAGCTTTCGCCCAAGCAGAACGTGAGAGGTTTTTTTAATGGGTGCGAGAGTGTGCTGACCCCATGTGCAGGTTTCAGCTTTTGCATAAGCAAAACCAGCAACATGTCGGGGCTCTGTGGCCACGTCCAGTCCCCAGATGGGGTTTGGCTGCCTATACTCAGGGGGAGCTCTGATGTGACCTGGGATCAGCCTTGGAGCTGCATGAGAAGGGGCTGTGATGAGCCCTCTGGGGGCCTTCACCCACTCACCTGGGAGCTGCTTTTCAGCTCATGCACTCAGCCTTGGTCCCTGCCTGAGCCATGCCACTGCCCGTCCAGGTCCCTTGCTGGCCCAGGTCTGTAGGCTCAGCATATCATCTGCTTTAGGCCCAACCAAGCCCTCAGCCCTGTCTGTGCCCAGGCAAACCTCTACAAAATCCTAGAGTTCCTACACCAATCAAACCAAATTAAGACTCATATAAAAGTCTCCATGGTAACTATATATAAAACAATTAAAATCATAAAATCATTTAGGTTGGAAAAGGCCCGAGAAATCACCAGTTCCAACACTGTCAAGTCCACCACTACACCACGTCCCTAAGTACCATATCTACATGTCTTTTAAACACCTCCAGGGATGGTGACTCAGTCACTTCTCTGGGCAGCCTGTTCCAGTGATTGATAGTCCCTTCAGTGAAGAAATTTCTCCTAATATCCAGTCTAAACCTCCCCTGGGACAACTTCAGGATGTTTCCTCTTGTCCTATCACTTGTTAATTGGGAAAAGAGGCCCAGACCCACCTCACTACATCCTCCTTTCCTGTAGCAGTAGAGAGTGACAAGGTCTCCCCTGGGCCTCCTTTTCTCAGACTGAACACCCCCAGTTCCCTCAGCCACTCCTCATAAGACATTGTCCAGACCCTTCACCAGCTTCGTTGCCCTTCTCTGGACATGCTCCAGCACCTCAGTGTCTTTCTTGTAGTGAGGGGCCTAAAACTCAACACAGTACTTGAGGTGCGGCCTCACCAGTGCCGAGTACAGGGGTAAGATCACTTCCCTAGTCCTCCTGACCACGCTATCGCTGATACAAGACAGGATGCGATTGACCTTCTTGGCCACCTGGGCACACTGCTGGCTCCTGTTCATCTGGCTGTCAGCCACACCCTCAGGTCCTTTTCTGCCAGGCAGATTTCCAGCCACTCTTCCCCAAGCTTGTAGCATTGCATGGCGTAATTATTAGAGATACCTCTAGCTATGCTTCTGTATCTAGAAGCAGCAGCTTGCTTCACTCAGGTTTGTTTAATCCAATCACTAGCATATGAATAATAAATGAAAGAAAATATTCACTGGAAAGGTGGTAGATGCAAACATCCTTCAGGAAAAAATAGCATGTGGGGAGAAATCACAGCACTGGCATGTGTTCTTTTATAAAAATATACAAGCTTGGAGCAAGCCTTAGCCCTAGGTATTTTCTGAAAATGATGGACTCATTACATATCATTACACAACTCACAATGAGAAGTACTTCCAAAGTCGAATTCCTTCCTTGCATAAGTGACCCATTTCAATCAGTTTATTTACTTGTTGAAAAAGTACCTGTCATCTTAGCACATTTCCTATTGCCCTTTTCTTAGAGGAAGCTAAGGATCATGCATGTTTTTCTAAATTAACATGCCGTAATCTGCTAGGTTTTTAAAAATGCATATGCTACATTAGGCCTTATTAGATAAGAAATCTGTCTTCCTCCCACCATGTTCATCCTGCCAATGAACATCAAGGGACTGCAGCATCCCTGACACTCCATGATAAATCAGGGTTAGACGTAAGGAATGCGGTATTCCACTGAAACTGCACTGGGAAGTTTACTCCAGGAGCATCACATCGCTTAGATCAGACACAGCCTAGGATACCAGGATATAATGTCCTGGTTAAAGGCAATTTGAGACCTCAGTATTGATTTCTGTTTAATAGCATCCAATAATAAAGCCCATGAGAGAGAAACTATATGTAAGAAGAGATAAATAACTTTTCTGTAGACCACAGCAATTGGTTTGACTAGACAAAGAAATGACTTCCTATGTTTTGTTTGGCAGAATATTTTACAATACTTGCAATGAACAGCAAATAACTCCATTGTTACCACTCTCGTTGTTTATAAGGCACTTTCTCTCCTAAATATTTGGAGGCAGAGAACAAACTTTAATGAATAAAACTCCACTAGAAACCTGAAGCAGATTGTGGTACTGGGGAGGCATATGAAGTGTGAAGAAGTTATTTCTGGTGAGTTTGGTGCTTTGGTGGTTTTGTTTGTTTGTTTGTTTGGGGTTTTTTTAATCAACTGGCTGCAATTCTGGGAATAAATCTTAAAAGATTGATATTAACTTCCAGGGCTGTGAAACCCATCCACAGTCACTGACTTCAGCTGGATTTCAGTTCAACATTCGCTCCAGATTTTATGGCTATTCTTGACACTACAAATCACAGGCATGGAGGATCAGCATTTCTGAAAAGTTAGATCATGTCATCTGACATCTAGCAGCTGGAATTCAGGGATAATTTTGAAAAGCCAACCCTAGTCAACCTGCAAGAGGTTTTGCAAAAATGCAGCAGGAGGAGCTGGGGGGCCCTGGTTGGCAGGCAATGCTCACAGGCCCTTCTCCATGGCCCAGAGTATGAAAATACACAAGTACTTGATGGGAATGTGACTGTATGGGATCTCCCACACAAATGTGTGCTTCCACTTACCCACGAAGGCCTTTTTAAAATCGTTCTTCTGACCATAACAAAGAAATGGGAACATGCACTAAAGTTGTTACTAATGCCTACTGGTACATTTGTACTTGAAAAATACCTTGTTTACGTTATAAAGACCATTCCCTTAATGAAGTACTTTCTTAATATATCTCCTTTTACTGACATGTTACTTTAAGCTCTGTCATGTCCTTACTTTAATTACTTTCTCTTAAGGAGCTTTGCTTGCACAAATTATATTGGAGTCCTTGACTGCAATATTGGTGAACTCAAAGTCTGTGGTTCATACCTACACTTTCTTTGGGTATTGAAGCAGCATGTTAACATCACTGCAGTTTGCAGCAACAGACACATGCCATCACCTCTACAATGCTAGAACTGTTTTTCTATCCCTTCTTATCTCAGCATCTCTCTTCCATTCCGTTCACCCCTGCCCTCCCCTATGCCCAACTGCTCAGCTGCTCTTCTGCTAAAGCACCTCTCTACAGATCTCTTTTCATGAAAGTAATTATTCCTGGCATCATCTTAAAGGTCTTTTTCTAAGTCAGGAACCTTCATGGGGTGTGGTGTAAGGTGTAGGGAGAAAAAGCTGGGCAGAAAACAGCAAGATAAATAATCTTTAATTACTTCACTGCTATCATAACTATAAGCTGTCTGCTGCAGTGGTATGCACTCTCATTTCTGAAAACTCAGTTAAGTGTGTGCCTGTGGAACCTAATCTGTGTCTGTTTCTATCAGATCCCTCAGTGTGGGAATTAATGACAGATCATATGAGAGGAACCACACAAAACTGAGACTCTGTGGGGATATGATACCAAACTGTATCAAAACTGTGAGGCACTGCTACTCCTGCAGTATCAGTGCCTTCAGCCCAATGCCTGCTAGTCTGCAGCACCACCTCCCCACATTTTTTTATGCTGCCCCAATGAACACAGTCTCATTTGGGGGGTCACTGGGGAAGGAGAACACCTGAAGAGGACCTCTTGCTCTCCTGGCTCTGTAGTAGAAAATCATGTGCCCCCCAACAGTGTGCTGGGGCAAAGCAAAACTGCTTGGCAGGAAGGACCAGTGGGTTGGAAGGTCCTGGGAGAACAGCAATGAGGTATGCTGTAGCAGGTGGTCCTGCAGCCTGTGAATAAGGGTTGATGGAGAGAGGCAGTCCCAGCATCTCCAAAACCATCTTGGCATTGCATCTTCCATCAGAGGTAGGCAGAAGCATGTAACAGCAAGAAACAGACTGACAGGGTGGAGAGAGGGGAGAACAGAAAAATCCCTGAAACTTTTCCACACACACCTACTACCCTATTAAACCTCCTTATCTTTAGATTAGCTTTCATCTAATTGAGGAACTTGTAGGCATAAGAGTACCTTTCTCTTTCCCTTCCATTCCTTTTTTCTCTTTCTCCTCACACCACTAAGGGCCTGAAGCTTTCTAACTCTTGTGGGTACAAATCTCACAACTCAGCACAACCAGTGGACTCCCCACAGCTGCGGAACTCTAGCTGTTGCATCTTTTCACAAAGGTGTCCTTCCTGGGATGCATTTCATGTACATGACATCTCACTGTTGTGTAACTACCACTTCAATAGCCATTTAAAAAGAAAAAGGGAAAAGGCTGCAATTACCAAGGGAGGTACTATCAACAAAGGATCACTGATAACAGGGAAGAGTGGGTGTATCAGACTCAAATTATGACCTCCAATACACTGGAGATACTATTTTTTTTCTGTTTGATCTAGTTCAACAAGTTAAATTGTTTCAGTGCAGAACAAACTATTCTTCTGAACTATATGATCCTCTCTGTAAAAAAAAAGATCATAATCAAAGTGTTCACTGATCTGGCAAAAGCATTTTTAAAAAATAAATAAAACTAGCAGTTCAGCAGAGAATTTTTTATTATCACTAACATTCACCCTTCTAGTGGTGTTATCACCAAGTGCAAATACAAGTAGGTATATAAGAGGAAACTGGCTCTCATTGTATGATGGTGAAGTTTTTTGGTGATACACAAAACGCTCAGGCTTCTGTTTCACCAGTTATAATGCCACAAAGCTGTAATTAATATATTCCAGCTGTATATCTCTAAAGTCAAAACTAAGGCAGAGAAATGTATTTAACACACAAAATCTGGACAGAGCACTTTTGTTCTTATCATTAGTTAACTACGTATAAATTAAACCCTTAAAAGAACTGCCAGTCCATTCTACAATGGCCATGTTCTGTTTCTTTTTAAATAATTGAAAGGCAACATTCTCCTTAAAAGACTTTTTTTTAGAATTAAAAAGCAAAAATCTAATTTCTTAGCTGCCTTGACATGGTGATGACAGCTCCATAAACCTGTGTAATTATAGAAAATTGAGTTCTGGTGTTTGATCCTGAACATACCATTGCGAAGAAATACCAGTGAACCATTTTTAAAAGCTTACTTGCATCTACCACGTATGAATGGCTGGTGGACATATATTTATCATGCTGTTACTTCACAAGCCACCAGAGATCAAATCCAAGGATATTCCCTGGGGCTGTCATTCAGACGGGTAGTCCAGACCACCCCCTTGTTGAACGAGCATTCGAACTGCACACACACGCATATGCCATTGCACATGAAAACCCTCCCTGGCAAATCTGTGTTTATAGTCCATGTTCTTCCATGGACACCAGCAAACAGGTCTGTGCTGCAGTACCTAGTAATGGCTGGAGAAGTACCGATCTGTTTGGGTACATAATGCAATCTGATGCATCCCAGTAAATACTGTGAGTTGATCTCCAATCTGGGCAAACCTCTGTTTTGATCAAAATGAAATTCATATGAATAATTTTTCTGCTTTAGAGATGTATAAAATGATAGCCTTTTTTCCCCATAGTGTTTAAGAAAATCTAATTTCTTCTTACACAAGAAATCAGGGAGTTAATTGAACCCATTCTTCACTCTAGAGCGAAAGCTGTAACAGACCTTAATGTTAAATAAATGTACTGAGAATTGCCAATCTTTGATTTTGGACAGCTTTCCTCTTGTAATTGAATTGTGTCCTAACGTAATCAGGTTACTTTTTGCCTCTTACTGAGATTTTAAGGACAACACCCTACAGTAGCAGGGTTGCAGTGCTGGATCCATTTCACTCACAAAATTAGGCAAAATCCTGTTTTGGCTGACAGTGATGGGGCGCCTAACCTTCCTCCTCCTTCTCCGCATTATGAGAGCAGTGCCAGGGCCATGCCGGCACTGCCTGCAGCTGCCTGGTGCCAGCGGGCAGCACCGCTGAGGTCAGTGTTATTTCTGGGGTCCATCCTCAGAGGCTGGAGAAACGTCAGTTCCACCCACTTCCCCTTCAGATGCGTCTTCCGAAGAGTAAGTGCACAGCGTGCAGAGTTGAGATGGAGTAAAGGAGAGCCACTGCAGTACCAAAATATTACATACTGATCTGCTAAGTGGATGTGAAATATCCCTCCCAGGACATTTAGATTTTCAGAGACTGCCCTAAAATGAACTTGAGAGCACTTTCCACAGTACTTTAATACTAAAAGGATTTATACATATTTTTTAAAATATCCTTCCACATGAAAAATCCGCAGTGCTCTAGCAATTGCATGTCAAGGAACCATCCTCCAGCTCCTAGGTCTTAGCCTAATCACTGGGAAAGGAGTTTTGCAATAATCCAGAGTCAATAATCCCAGCACAAAATGGGATTGTTTTGCTTTTTTCCATAGGAACAACGAGAGAAAGAAGAAGTATTTGAGGAGTAGAGGAGGAGTAGTAGAAAGCAACAATAGATGCCATTTTAAGCAGAATTCAAAGGAATGAACAACAATAAACACTAAGTAGATTACCTGAGTTGGTGGAGGTAGATGAGGTATGTTCACTGGAACACGGAAAATGGAATATGCCATCGTATGAACACTTTTTCCTCAGGTGCTAAAAATAGCGAATATAAATACAGTCTCTTCGTGGCAACAGAAACTGTATACGCTCAGCATTTCTGACAATTCAACAGACATACAGAATCCTGAACCAGCACAGATCTTTCTCATTATACTTTTCCACTCCATCTGCACTTTCTTCTCCCACCTCAGATATTTGGTGAGGTATTGTGTGGCACAGAAAATAGCCTAAACTTCCCCCTAGCAGAGACCAGGCTTTCTGAATGAACCACTCCTTTGGCCCCATCTCATGGTCCCCATCGCCAGTGCTGCCAGTTCCTGCACTGCTACCATGGTTTGCAAATGCAGGTGGGGGCTTCCAGGGGGCTATAGCCATTACAGCCATTTCATATTAAATCCTGAAGGTGCCTACAGAGCATCCCTCAAGCCCTACAAATATAACCACACTTCTCCAGATTGCAATGGCTTCTAAATTATTCAGTGGGCTCCCAGGGTAAAGGCCTCCACTCTGAGTTGCGAGCACTGCCATACACCATGCTGTGTTTGTAGCCGTGCTGGGGCGAGAGAGGAGGCCCCTCATCAACAGCGCCCTGACACACACCTTTCCTCCAAAACACCACTGATCAAGCAAGGATATACTCATATTCTAGCTAAAAGATACATGAATCCTTTGCTGCACTGGTTATGGTTATTCCTATTTCTCAGTGTTCTGGTTCTGGCTGGGATAGAGCTCATTTTTCTTCTTAGTAGCTAGAATAGTGCCATGTTTTGACTTCACCATGAGTTTCACCACATTCAGCTTCCTTGTGTCAGCCACTGCCTACTACTGCAAACTACTGCCTACTACTGCAAACACTGTCCTTGTGTCTGTCACAGCCAGTCCAGGCTTGGGACTGAATGTACCACTTGTCTACAGAGACAGTTCACATGAATCTGGTTTTTAAAAGGCATCAGGGATTCCAGAGAAACCAACAAGAGCTCTGCTTCAACACAGAATTCCTATTTTAATAGAGATTGAACAAAACTTTCAGAGGCCAATAGTAGATGCAACAGTAAAAAAATCTACCTTTGTCAAGAAAGAAAAGGTCACCATCCCAGACGTGCACCTCTGGAAGAAATGCCAGACACAAAGACTGACTGCCATACCATTGTGATAAGCCCCAGTGTCTCCTTCAAAACTGTGTTTTACATGAACAGGTAAAAGAAATACAGTATACTTAAGCAGGAACGGATAGGGCAAAGAAAAGCAAACTGGTAAAGTAAGATTTTAAAGAAGGTGGCAGCTTCTGCTGTCAGTTTAAAGCTTTCCTGTAAGACTATTCACCCACCTTATGTAAAAGACATCTGTAAAGAGTTCAAAAGTTTCCACAAAGATGCCTACAAATCTAATTCTTGCCTAGATGCAGAAGCAGTTTAAAGCTTCTTTCAGCCTGTTCATTTCCCTGAACTAGATCCAGATTAAAAGCAATCCCTCCAAAGAAAAAGAAAACCCAAGCACCTCTTAAATCTATTCCCTCTGATAAATCTCCCTATCTGTACCAGGTGTCCTCAGTTTCTATAATCCCTGTACTTCAGCCTGCCGTTCAATAATTTTTTTAATGGTAACTTCCTAAGAGATTAAATGAAGATTTATCCTTTGGCCTGTATTCCTCTGCAGAAATTATACATTTTCTGATGCTCTCTTGAGGGTGAACAGAGGTCAAAGCAATCGTAACTGATCTGGTGCACATTTAATTCATACAAAGACTCTTCTCTAATATTTGCTAACTGTACACACTGATACCCTGTGTAAGTCACCAGAAGAAAAGCTACCTAATACTTTAAATCTGTTGAACCAGGCAGGCTTGTCTCCCTGCACAAGATGGTTTCCAGTGCTGTGTAGTGCAGCAGTTGCCAGTGTCCAGAAGCACATCACACCTCACCTGCCCAGGGACCATCCAGGCAGAGCTGCTGCCTTTGTTCTTGCTTAGCACCTACAAGTAATCTATCTCGCTGTAAAAGCTCCTCAGCTCATTATACAGAAGCATTGTTACCTAGTCTGCTGTCTAATCTTCTAAAAAAACCCGGCCGTTATGGTAATAACTTGAAACAGATTTTTAACTGCAAACAACATTGTAGAAATTAAACAATTTACACCCCTTTAAAAATTCCTGATTCTCCCATGGTAAATATTCTTATATTTATAATTATTACATTTGAATGTGATACCTGATTCTTCAAAATTGCCTGGACAAAACCGATGTCAGAACAATTCATCTCAATGCTCTTTTCTCACAAATAAATAATATTTAGATATTTGCCACTTCATTTACCCAGTGGATCCAGGGGACTGTAAACAACAAATTGTTTTAGAACACTGCACAATTGCAATTATTTTGTCTCATCAGTCCTCATACCAATTAAATTGTCCTTATCCCGAGCAGCATGCTTTAAAAACTTGCTGTATACTCAAAAATATAGAGATTTTTTTAATTAGCCATGACATACCCAGCGGTGTCTGTCTGCTGGCGTGGAGGAAGCTGCCTAGCAACAATGCAAAAAAATCCTCCAATAACCCCCAGTGGATCACAAAGTCTGTTAAGAATGTTAATCTCTCTCATAGAAAAGTGGAGATGGTTTCAATTAAGGACAGCAATTCTCAACTTGTTATTTATACACAGTGAACTAAAATAACATTCATAAAGTATAAATACAGTGTGAAAAGGCCATGAATAATTACTTAAAGCTTAAATTTGCACTACACAATTTGCCATTCACATCCGTAAGCCTTTTGTTTTGCTTAATGGCAAAAACATTCCAGGTAGGTCAGACCTACACTGGAGTTTATACAAGGTAGAAATCTCAGCAAATAGGGCTTTAACAGACTCACAGAGTAATTTAGTCCATCCCTAAGCACAAGTCAGTATAAATTATATATAAACCATTCCTGATCAATAATACATTATCTGTTTCCCAAAACCTCCAAACCCAAATAGACAACCTCCCTTGGCACTCTGCCCTGTTGCCCGGCTCTCCCAACCATTAGAAAATGTTGGGGAATCTCTATCCTAAATCTGCCTTGCTCCAGTCCTGCTTGTTGGAGCAGACATAAAGAACAATACACACTTTTTAGCAATTTCTGACATACTTGAAAATGGCTATCATGTGTCAGACTTCTGTTGAGTAAATAACTCCAAATTTTCTCAGTCTTTCCTTATATAGCTCATACTTCTTTACTGAATTGCTTCCTATTTATTTCAGATTATTTCTTCAACTTCTTACACTCCCTCTTGCCTTGCACCCTTCCAAGTCAGCAGTGACAGCTCTAGGTCTGTGGCAGTCACCTCTCCAGGCATTGCATGACCCAGATGACCTTTCTTTTTCCTTTTCTTTCCTCTCCTCCTCTGGGTTTACCTCCCTTTTGTTGCTGATGCTGTTCATGTCACTGACGAATCCTGACCTCTGGCCTTTCTACAGAAAACTTCATCAGAAGAAATCCAGGAGCTAGCAAAGGCCAGAGGTGCACATGTGGAGTTGACCCTCTCCTTGTGCCAAGACCCCATTTCACCCCAGCAAAGGGCAAATGTGGGTCTGGACACAACAAGCCCCTGGACAGGCTCTCACCGCCAGCCCCGAAGCCCTATCTCATCAGGCAATGAAATGTGCCAAAAGCAAGAGCATTATGGCTGGATTTACATCTGCTCCAGCCAGTTTATCCTCCAGATAACAGGCCCTGCTTCTTTGCAGTTGGACCCCTGGGTCCGGATGGGACACATCTCTCCCACCTCAGCCCAACTCAAAGCACCAGGAGACCACGATGGCTTTCAGCTGCCTGCAGCAGTGATGGCTGCAGGCCAGAGCACCCAAAAGCCCTACAACTTGGCTAATGTTGATCATAAGGCAAAATGCACCATCTCTCAAATTACTTTTGTTTTCCCCAAAGCACCAACTCATTAAAGAATCACAATTGAATGCCTTTAGGGATTGCATCCTGACAAAAGGAAGTCTCTAGTCCCATCTCAGGAACAATGAATGACCTTTTTTTGATGAAACAATAAAAGGACTCAAAGTCAACCAGTAGATTAGCATAAATGTTTATCCCTAACCTGACAGAGCTGCAAGCAATGAGGAAAAGAGTCCAAGAAAGGAATCAATAATAGACAACCTCAGTACCTGGGGTCAAAACACTGGAAAAACATTCCCTGCACTTCACAAGCTGTGAAACCCAGCCTTTTGAAATACACACTTCCAAATTCAGAATGAAATGCCAAAGGAGAAATTTTAATGCTGTTGACCAGATGTTTGCATTTTGTTGATATTTTAAATAATTACCTGACAACAGTTAATTCAGTGCTTTGAAGAGGGGCAAAATCTTGATTTTGGTATAAATCACTATGTAAAATCTTGCTATTGGTATAATTATGAATGGACTTCACTTTAGTAAGTGAAGTCCATTCATAATTTAGTAAGATTTACATTTGGTAAATCAGGGTCCTTCTAGCTCCTACACAGCATGTACATAGCTGCTCTGCAGCTGCAAAATTTACATTATCACATGAGAAATGAACTTTCTTATATATATCCTAGTTTATTAGGGGTTCTTCCAAAACATGCAGAATACATTAATATATATAATTTTGGTCACATCAGTTTTCACCAAAAGTCTACTAGAATGTTTATTTTTCATCAGTTCTCCTTTTGATTATTAATGTGACTGATTTCTTACCTTATTAGTTTTTATTCCTCTGTTCTTCTTGCTGGGAGTGGAGTTTTGACTGTGACACACTCTAGAAGCAACGAGAAAATGCTCTTCAACTCATACTAATCAATCAAGTCTGAACCTTTAAATTTGACTACGAAAGGCAAAACTTTCCTACCTGTCCCTCTCATTTGTCCTCTTCATGTGACTATGTCTTGGTGTGTTAACTTTCAGCCTGCTCCTGCTGGCTTCTTTGTATTAACAAAAGTTAAAGTGGATATTTTGGGTTTTTGAGACATCTTAAGCAATGGGCTGCAGACACAGTTCTTGTGTCTGCATATTTATTAGAGCAAGGGGGAGCTGTATACTCAGGGGCATTCCTTTTGTTGCTGGCAACATAATAACATTTGCTTAATTGTGTTTTATTAATGTTAATATACCCAGAGGCTCAGACTCTGCCTGCACATTTTTGTAAATTGAATTAAAGGAAAGATGAATCAGAGTTAAAAGACAGCTGATTAATTTTATTCGCTTGCTTAAGGGGGTTTAAGCCAAATGGTCTCCACATCTATTTTTCTTTAGAGAACAGACTTTATAGCCATAGGGCTAAGAGAAACTTGTCAGTAAGCCATTTTCATTGCCATGTGTCAAGGAGAGCTATTTAAAGCATTAAAAGGAGAGGACATTAGGGAGAGGTGCTCACCTCCTGCTCTGTACAAATGGCAAGGTTATACAGACACGGTCTCTCTTGCTTGCTGCTGAGATCAGAGGGTTTTCATAAAGCATTTTTAATGAAGCTTTCAGAACACTCCCCAGAGCCTGCTGCTTGAGACGGGCAAGGAACAAACCCACTAAAAAGGGACACTTCAATCCACAGAAAATCCACCTTATTAGCAGGTATGCCTCAACACATACTGTAATTTAAAGGTCATTATTGCACTATTTAATAGGCTTTCAGCTAGTCACAGTAGAAATCAGTTCTTGAGACAGGTTTCTCATTTGGAAATAAACATAATTTGTTAGAAAAACCTCTGCTGGATGTATATTTATACAAAGTCTGGGCTGAAATATCAGTGTGAATGCAGGGCTGTTCAGTAGGAAATCCACTCTATTTACCAGCTATTCAGAAGATTCTGGTCTGAAGATACTCTGCATACGAATGTGTCAGGCATTTCTGGCAATGCTCCTTTGAATGATTTCTTCACCTCTTCTTATCCAAAACTGGAAAGACAGAAGAGATAGCAAGGCAAACATCTCAAAGAAAGAAGGATGCTTAAAACGTCTGCAAAAGTGGATGACTCAATCCCCTCCATGTAAGCAGAAGGCACAGCAAAAGTCACATCATTTTAGGATCAGGATCTGAACATTTTTCCATCTGTTTTGTAAGTGAGGGAATTGGGAAGCAAAAAGTCTAATCCATAAGGGAAGGATTTCCACTCTGTCAGGTCCCCTCACTGTGGGATGGGCTGGAGGAGGCTCCCAGTCAGCATAGACCATCTCCACCCACATGGCCATGGCCAACACTCTGTACCACTCAGGTCACCTTGCACTTCCCCTCCTGGTTAATCCTGGCACCTCAAATGGCTCCCACCCCTCTTCCTCCAGCTAATGATGTATGGATAATGAAAATGACCCAGAAGGAGGAAATGTAGAATTTCTGAGAGTAAAAGAAATTATTAGGTTTCTAAAAAACCTGTGAGCCTTTTTGCAGGCTTTTTCATGTCGTGTGTTCCATACAAACAAGACATATCTATCACCAGGTCTTGCATGTTGCATGCACTTGGCAAATACTGGGTTGCATCCCAACCTGCAAAATCCTCATGTGCCACAGGCATAATGAGCAATGCTGTCCACGAAGCCAACAGCCACATCAAAATGTGGGAAATTTGTAGCACTGCTCTACAGCTAAGGGTGGCAAGATCCTCCCTTTTGGTCTCCTTTGTGCATGTGTCACCAACACAACATCCTGAGGTTTTTCACACAGCTTGGAGATTCATGGTGTCTACCAAGCCCCCAAATAAGGTTTCTGAACGCTAGTAGGACATGGCATCTCACACCATCCTGGGCATCTCACACATCCAGAAGCATATGATGTTAGCCCAGGGCACTTCATTTTGCGACAACACCACCCCCCCCCCTACCCCCACTCCGACTCGCTTTGCCTCCTATCTTTCACTGTTCTATCTCTATTGCAAAGACAATGTTGCTAAGTGAGAGTGACCTCCACCAGCACAAGCAGGATTGGTCTCATTTGACAAAACTGGGGTTTTTTTGCAGGCGTACTTTGACATTTCATCAGAGCTTTGTTTTCCCTTTGTTGTGAGGAAAACAAATTAAAATGTGAGAATGACAGGCTCTGAATAAAATGTTGCTCTCCCTGCTCCTCAGACCCTTTGCTGCCGAACAGGGAGCAGGCCTTCCCCCACCTGCCTCTCAGCCTGCTGCACGCAGCAGCGAGGGGACGTCTCAGTGGCCAGCCTGTATTTACAGGACGTGCAGGGCTCTGAATGCCCACACAAATGTGTGAGATTTTGGGGTCGCTGGTGCATCCATGTGCTTCTCCTAGGAGGCACAATTGCTTTTCAATATTATTCCATGCTCCAGGCTGGGGGAGGCAGGGATAGAAGGGAAGAAGGAGCACTCTGCAGAGGTCTCCTCCTTTTAGCAATTTATTTTATGCTCACTGTCACTAATGCAGTTGTTTTCCTCCATAATATACAATGTAGAATAAAGACTTATGAGGATAAAAATCCCCTTTTCACAACTGCATCAGAGGCAGTCACTTTTCAGAGAGCTCTCTGCACTGTAAATGAGACAGCTCTGGGCAAGCCAGGCTACCCTCCCGGGCTCCTAGCTGGTGGGCCACATTGAGCCAGGCTGTAAGTAGACACTCCTCCTTTGATCTCAGTGAGGGATGCTCTTCCTTTCACTCCAGCTGAGCTTGGCCCACGATGCCCGAAGCCCCATAGGAGCCCACCAGTGGCCTAAGAGAACTTCCCAGGCCCTGCTGGAGACCCCTGAGGATGTGTTCACGGGGGAAAGGGGGGCTCACTTCTGAACTTGCCCTCAGAAAGAGAGAAATAGCTGTCATTTAAAATTAGAAATAAAGTTTCTGTGAGGCCTGGGCACACATCTCCTGTTTGCTTGTTTAAATTACTTCCAGCTGAAGAGGCAGTCCCCCCGACAGTTCTTGAGTGATAGGAACTTCATGCTGAGAAGGCCATGTAAGCTTTGGCAGTGTTCAAAAAGATGCTTTAAAACTAACACAGATTTGCTGTCTCATAGAAATGGCCTGAGGTGCTCCCTTTGTAAAGGGAAAAATGTGTCATGACAGGGCTACTGTGCACACTTACAATACTAATGCTGCTCAAAGAAAGCGCAAAGCATATGTACGTGTACAAGGAATCCAATTCGTCCACCAAGCACTGTCATAGTCTTCATCAGATCACACCAGAGCAGCCAGTCACAATCTTCAGAAGGGGCTATCCCATACATTAGAGACAATGCTTACATCAAAGGCTGACAAAATCAGAATAATCAACAAAATAACTGCCACCCTGAATTTATATTAACTGAAATACAATCCTGACAGTGAGTTTTCCAGTTTCAAAAGACTGTACTGTTTGCAGTTGAGTGCTGTGGAGCTCTGATCCAGAGATAACTTACTTGTTCAGTACCTTCAGTCCAACTCATTGTTGCACCATTAGAAGAACATGAGAAATAGTGCAGGATCCAGCTTCAGCTGTGAATGTCTGTGTAACATACTAGCAGTGTCTCTATGTTTAATAAAACTTCAAGAATGGGTCCTTGAGTCCCACAAGAACTACAAAAGGAGTACGAGTTTCCTTCAGCTAATGTAGCAAGGTGTACATGTGATCTGGGAGATTATCTATACTGTAACCTTCTTTTGCACATCACATTAATAACCCACTGTGACATGTGATCTCATAAATTCCCTGGGAAAAACATGCAGTCTGCCCTGGAAAGCACCTCATCTTTTGATAGTGTAAGACAATAATATTCTGAAAATATATTTTACACAGTTAATGTTAAGACAAGTAAGTTATTTTTTTTAAGTATCAAAAATTAGATTTTACTTATATCAACAAACCTAGGCTCTAGTAAAATATTATCACCCTTACTAAGTAACTGTGTATGTACATATTTTAACAGGTCAGTTATGCCCATTACTAAAATGAAATATGACTATAATTACTGACAAAACATATTTAAATTTTCAACATTTTGCAGGCTCAAGAGAACTTAAGAATGTTGCTATGAATAAGCCATTGAGTTTACTGACTACAACATGTTTTGATGGCTTTCATCCACAAACCGGTAAGAAGGAACTTCAGAGGTGAGGAACAGTGGTCACTGTTTTGCTAAATGTCAGAGAGAGTCTAGTTCATCTTTGTCACTGGAAAACATCTCTTCAGAAGAGATGCAACACATGAGCTTCCGCACTGACCTGTGCTGGTTGTTAGAGGAAAATTTTCTCACTCTGAAGGACCCTTGATCTTGTACAAGAGTGGTGGGCAACATGAAACTAGACTAGTTCTATCTATGTTTCACCACTCTCTTGGATACAAAATCCTATGTTGTCACCTTCCCTGAAAATAACTCTTAGTAATATATTAATGTTATGGGAAAGTAAAGAATTAATTTACCTTCTTTAGTCTGAAGACTGAGAAAGTATTTTCTAGTGTTAGAGACACATGTATTCAGCTCCAGGATTTCCTCCTTGTTTTCCTCAAAACCTCCACAGCTTTCAGTCTTTAGGCAAGACCCCCATTTTAGAGTAGTCATGGCTTCAGGACACATCCTGACATACCAGTTTTCTCCCTAGGTTTCTGGCCAGGTTCAAGCCTTTCCCACTCCCCTGAGAATTTCTTGTGATGCAACAACAACTCAAGGCACCATCAGAATTACCTAGTTTAAATTCTTCTTTCCAGTGATACTGGCAGCCTCCACCTATCTTCAAATATTACTCTCTTGGGGATGCCAAGATGGAGCCACTCCCTGATCAGAAAACAAAAATTTCTAATAATTGTTCCAGTACTTCACTTTACACAAGTTGTCCATCTATTGTGAAGAAACACTCTCTGACCTCTGTCATCGTTAGGTTCAAAATTGTGTGTGTGCTGTTTTGGTCCCGTATTCATCTAGCATTGGCAACCACAGTTCACACAAAAACATACAGGAGAATGATGCAAATAATGCGTTACCAGTAAGAGAAAGAGCCCAGGCAGGCTGCTGGCCAAAGAGCATGGAGCAGGGAGCACAGGCAGGAGAGGCAGCCCCTACTCCTGCTGCTGGGGGTTATACAAGTGAACTTCATCATCTGCCTCATGTCAGCAGACACAAAGAAAGACTGCTATTCAAAATGACACAGTGAAGGTGGGGTACGGCTGGAAACAGAGACTAGACCTCTCATCAATGCCTTATCTATGCTACCAACCTGTTTCACATCACAGACTGGCCAAATGCTTATTGCTCTCTGCCCTTACTGCCCAGCCGTATACTATGGCACTCAAAAAGAGAACAGCATATCAACCATGTGAAGACAAAACTGCATTGTATATCTGTCAGTCATAAAGATCAATCTTGTGAAATGTTGAATATCTGTAATTTGTACTATATTAAACTGGATTTATGGAAGTTCAACATCTCCCTTTAAGGATGTAATAAACCATGAAATAAATACTTAAATAGACAAACCTGATGTGTTAGATGTAACCTGCTGCAGAATACTCCATGGGAAAGAGGGAATTTGGGCCTTTAATCGAATCAGAGTGCTTTTTCCAAACACTGTCTGAAAAAAATCTGATTCTATTGTAAGGACAGGAACCACAGGAAGAAAGCATTTTTATCAACTGTTTACAAATAGGATTTTCTCCACTAGCTGTGTTCAGGTAAAAAAAAAAAAAATCTGTGCTCCATGCAGTAACTATTGTGTAAAAAATAGAGTTTCTGGAATGGATTCTTAAAGATAGGTATAAAAGTACATTGGAGATAACTAACACCACAACTCTGTGACATGAAGCCATTCACCCCAGCAGGGCACTGAGTACTGCCAAGAGTAATCACTGTTAACTATTTCATTAACTGTCACCAGACGAAACACAAAGGGAGTGAGGTATCATTTTGATGTCAAAAACAGGTGATGTTTGAGAGACAGAACACAGCGTGTTATCAGATGCTTGGAACTGAAAATCCAGAAAGAAGACACAGATGTGGGGAGCGTCTGAATCAAGGGAAGGGTAATGTTTTCCACCACATCCCCATCTGTGTCCCACAGTAGTTGTCAGTGGAGGCTTGCCCTGTCCCACTAGCAGATAGCTACCCAAGATGGGGTTCTCAAACTTATGATATCAGAGAAAAGCAAAACCCCAGACTGTGAAGAGGTTTGAGGCCCACAAGAACAAACAACTGCTGCTACACACATGCACACCAACACAAAATTGTAGATGTTGTGGCGTATCATCACTTATGTAGACAAGGCCATCATAGACAGGCAGCCTGTCACACCAAGGGTTTAATCTAGCCTGGTCGATGAAAAGGGAACACACAGGGGACAGACCCTGAGAAGTCCAGCAGTACTCATGTTCTGATGTCTTGAACTGTAAGCAGAGTCCTGAGTGTGGGGAATTTGAGAAGGTTCTTATGGTCCTTTTCACAGCTTAAATCACCTCTGTATATACCACTGCACAGTACAGGTGTGTCACCAAGTGCCACTTCAGCTGGGGTTAAAACCTGGACCATGAAAGAGAGTTTATTTCTCGCTACACACTAAATTTCTGCAGTAAAAGCTTGTGAGACAATTTACAGGTCTTTGGCTCCAAGAACAGCTGCAGATTTGATATATACAAACCCTTCCTGTTTGCAGCACTTTGATTTCTATGAACTCCTGCCTGTCATCAAGGAACAAAAAACCCCCAGATTACAGTTTTCACAAGTCTTTATTGATTTAATAGGAGAAATAAATGGTTTTGGTAGGCGCCTTAGGAGGCAGAGCTGAATGATGGCGTGACACTTACGTGGGTTAACAAGAAAGTCCCCCAAAGGAGAAGTGCAATAAGCTATTGAATGCATTGCCATTCACTCCTTCCCATCATGTTTCTGTTCTGATCCAGTGTCACACAGAAGAGAGCATCCCTAACGTTCATAATCTAAATCAGATTGTTCAACCCATGCATTTCATTGATTCTGTTGTACAGAAGAGAAAGGGTTGGCTGCTGGCCAGGCTTCCCACTGGGGTATAAATGGAGCTCGGCTCCAGCTTGGTTTGTGTTGGTGTCACAGGGCAAGCAGAGAGTCAGCACATTGCTTCTCCACGCAGACTTCCCCCGTCCCTGCTCTGAGGAAGCTACCCTGAGAGTCAGGCAAGATGCTCTGCTCTTCCCAAAACCACTTTTCACATTTCCTCCCAGCTGAACAACACACCATATGAAGTTGCCGTAGAGAGTGAACTACAATATTTAGTACCTATAGAGTCTTCTGCTGCTTAAAAATAACACTACCCAGGGAGATGTACTCTGCTGTTTAGTTTCCTGGGATGTAATTTTCTTCTGCCTGTCTGTATATTCAGACAGGTGTAATTCTGATCAGATTCTCAATTTTAAGTACAATATTCATCAGGCTCCTTCTCTAATTTCTTTTCTTACACTTAAGTGAGAGACTGTGATTTGAGTTTTTTCCATGTTGTGTCTATTAATAATATTTTCCTTTCAACCTCTCTACCCCATGATCACATACATAAGCTTTGCAAAAGCCTGCTAACAGGGCATCTTTATCCTTTGCCATGGGGGCACACTACCAAACAGCAAAATGAAGCTTTCTCTTGTATTTCCTCTTTTGCACTAAAACCCTTCTAAAGCATGCAGAAAAAATAATTTTCCTTTTTTCCTTTGTGTTCAGCAGTGTCGAAACAACGACTGTACATGTGGGACAGTGGAGCTCTGTGACAGGAAATAGGCAGAAAATAGTATTTTTGGCCCTTTAAATTGAAAGCCCCAATCCCCATCAGTACTGAAGCTTAAACTGTTTTGAGAGTCACTTGACAGCTACTGTAGCTGAAAATACTCTGTATAGGAAGATGTTAATTAACTGTTCAAAAAAGATACTACCTTGCAGGCACTGCTCTGTCATTGTCAGCCAAGGACGGCTCCCTGCCTGGCCCTGGGGGACCGCAGGCAAGGAAGCAAGCTGCTGCGAGCGCACAGGAGTGGCGGAGCAAGGGCGAGGAGCCAGGCGCTGCGGTTTCCCGAAGCCAGAGCGCATCTCACCCCGCTGCTCCATCCCGCTGTGTGACACTGGGAGGCACCAAGGGCAGGATGCTTCTCAATCCACTGGTCATGTAATGGGGAAAAGCAGGAGGGAGGGGGAGGTAGGAGAAAGACAGGAAGGAGGAGAGAGGCACTGATGACTTAATTTCTCCAAATATGTTCTTTACAAAGAGGAGTGGGGAAGCAGAAGCGTTAACGGGAGCAAACACCTTGCCTTGTAGACCTCAGTGCTGGGTGAATTGTCAAGGAAAATGGAAATGAGGAAAACTAGATGAGTGGGAAGGTGTAGCTGGGGAGCAGAAGAAGAGGGAGATGTTTGATGTGAAGACAGAAGGGTTTGTGGCGCTAAGCACTGCCTGTCCCACAGCTGCCTGGACTCTGGCTTCTGTTACAGCCAGGGAAATACATCTGCGTGCTGCCAGACTGGAGGCTGCAAGAGACAGATTTTGTTAATTTAGTATTTAGCAGGGGGGAGCTGGTCCTTTTATATTTTTTAATTTTTTTTTAAGAAATATATTCCTCCAACACAGAAAACTAAAGCATTTTTCAGAGCTCTGGGTCAGCAAGTAAGTAGTTATGCTTTGCTGTCAGCTCTGCTTTTTGCATTCCTGCCTACCACCGTTAATACTATGCTGCTTTTGCATTATTCATACATTGGCAGGTGCAGAGGCTGAACATGGAAATATATAAGCTAGGAAAGAAAAATTGTCAAAGTGGTTTCAAAAATATTTTTATTTATCATTTTTGTACAGAAGCTTTCTCATCAAAAGAAAGAAAGCAAGAATACCTTAGAAAACAGTAGGTTACAGTTCAGAGATCTATATACACAGACTTAGATAATATGCAACATAACTTATTTCAGAATCCATCCAGTATCCACTCTAGGAAAAAAAAAGCTGAATACAAAAGTCATGTGTGACTGGATACAATCACTACCTATAGGCAGCCATTGATATTTTTAGTAGTAACTAATGAAAGTCTACCCTTGATGCTATTGCACAGAACAGTCTTCTTACCTAGCCTCAGAGGCACAAGGACCACAGCTGCCAGGATGCTGCCAAGGCAATTTGCTTGATGCAGAGTGAATGCTACACCCTGCATGCACCAGCACACATGCACCCAGAAGAGCTCATTGGAAATGCAGGCTTAGCTGCAATTAGGAACAGGAGTGAGTTTGCTTGAAATATATTTATTTTGATTAAAGGCTTTAAGTTTTAACATATCGCCACTTCTTTTTTTATCATATCATCACATGGATCCTGCTACTGGCCCATCTAGTCCACTAGCCTTTCTCCAGCAAGAGGTCAACATCAGATACAATCTCTCAGACAGGTGGTTAGGGATACCCTGCCAAAAGGAGCACTTCCAGTGCTGCAGCAGCCGATACAAGGACAAGACATGCAAGAGCTTAAAATGAATTACATACAGGTACGTTCATGCACAAGTGTCAAAATAACAGCGTTTGTATACATTTCATCACAGCTATTCAAGAAAATAATCCAGGCTTCATTTAGGAAGAAAACAAGAGAGCAAAAGGATACACTGTACCTTTGCTCCTCCTTCTGTTACGGAGGCTCTCAAATAAACAACCAGTCACCAAAAATTAAAAATTTATTATTAACACAATTAACTTTCTCTCCATAAATTACAGGTTCAAATGTCTGTGAGAGGAGAACAGAACAACTTCCCAGAGTTTGACAGCAACCCAAAACAGAAGAAAGCACCACTCCCTAGGGTTTAACAACAACCCAAAATGCTTTAGCACTCACCTAAGAAGTGAGGGCTCTCAGCCTCGAGGACCTGCTCAGGGCAGTGTCCAGACCTGAGGCCCCTGGAGGAGTTTCCTTGGGCAGCGTCCTGACCCAGGGTGAGAGTCCTGGACCGCAGCTGCTGCTCCAGGGGACGAGCTCCCAATGGCTCCCCGGGGCCTCCATTGGTACCCAGGCCCAATCTGACCTGTAGTCAGTAGCGGCTCCCATCGGCCAAAGGCCTCAACTATAACACCACAAAGCCCTGAGGACAAAGGCAGCCCCGAGCTGCTACCCTTCAGCAGCCAAGGGCTCTGCTTTCATTGGGAGGGTGCACCTGCCACACCTTCTTACTTCCTTCCTGCTCTATTGTCCATGTGTTGTGAACACTGTATTTCTCATCATTTTTCGGATATATGATGCATTATCACTTCCTTTTTCAGGAAGGTTGGATGCAATTTGCCTCTCTTTGTGACCTGTACTTCCATGCACCCTGATTGCATCCTTCTTGTGCAACCCACATTTGAAAACTCCAATTTGTTTCCACAGAAGTTTTTCCAGCCTTTTAAATAATTTTCACCATCTCCATTGCAATCACCTGAAAGTTTTTGGTATGTTTTTTTCTTTAGGACTACCAGAACTGAAAGAAGTATTCCAGATTAAGGTCTCCCATGAACTTATGGGTTGTTATGATGATCTGGAGATTTTTTTCACCCTTTAGCACCAATTTTTACTTACTTTTTAAACTCTTTTTTCTTTTCTTTTCTTTTTTTTTTTCTCATTAAGAGCTAGATCAGGTCCAGTCCTATTAGTGGAAGCATTTATAAACTAAACTACAGAAGTGACTTGATAATTTTCACTGCTGTGCAGTCCTACATATATACACGACCACCTCATAGTTGGTAATTCCTGGGACAGCCATATTTCACCTATACAAAGCCTAAGCTGGTGCACTGTTGCCTCCCACTTCTTTATTATTACTATTGAGATGGAGTGGAGGTAAGAAGCCGCAATAATCCCTTTGGGACAGTCAGACTGTCAGATCATCCTTCCGCCCAGGAGAGATCATATATGCCTACATGTATTGGCCCTACCTTTTCCTTTCAGCGGAAGACTATGATCAGCCATGGCCACTCAAAATCTGAATACAGAAACTGTAAACTCAGCAGCACAAATGATTGATCAATAGTCAGTTTCTGCCACCTTCAAAATACAAGACAAGTCACATTTGGAGTGCAGCCTTTCTCATTGCCTCCTGCAGCTGCTTCTGCTTAAGAAATGATGTGAGGAAATACACACCTTGTATGGACTTTATCGTCCCATGCTCTTTTTTTATGGTGTTTGATGGGGGCCTCACACATAAAACCAAAATTATTATTATTTCATAATAAAAAAACTACAGAAAGACCCTTAAACCAACTGTTGAATGAACAGCATGACAAAAACACTTCTACTAAGACTGGTTTTTTCCACACTGCCATTCATGTGCATGCTGGAGAGAGAAGTTTCATGTTGAAAGACATGGCAAATTCATCAAGTTAAGAGCACTGAAATTAAATGGATTTCAAAGTTACGTTTTTTTTAAAAACCTACCTATACTAACAAAGGCTTTTGAGCAATAGTGAATATACATGCAAAGTGCATGATAACCCTGCTTTATAACCATTCAGAAAGTATATTTTTTCTTCTGTTAAAATATTGCTAGAAACTGAAAATAAAAATAACCTTCAAATAGTTTATTTTTCAATTTGCCAGATTTTAGAATACAAGATATCACCATCACATTATGATCTTTGCAGATATGGGCAAATTTACACTAAACCATCAATTTTAACAGATATTTCTCTTTAATAACTTTTTTGCTTAACTGATGTTTTGATGGGACTTTCAGACAATTTTTGGTGCTATAAAATGGCCAGCAATTACCAAGGGCCTAAGCATGCTCCACAGTAATCAGTGAGATTCAGAGATCAGCAAGAAGAAGATTTGGTGTTCCATTTGTGTAAGTCAGGAACTAATTCCATGTGTCTGGGAGTTTAGTAATCTGTGCAACTGGGTCTCTGCAACTACTTCTGGAAGGTGGGGGTGGACAGAGATATAAGCTTTGTAGAAACCCTAAAGAATTTCACCTTTCTTGAGAGACTGTACTTGGAAGATCCAAGCTGTCAAGGTAAAATTTGAAAATGTTCCTACATTCAAATTGGGGCAGACAGGACATGCAGCATCAGGAATATTGAAATCTCAGGATTTGAGCACAAATGAATGAGCTCCAGGGTATTTTTGTTAGGAAATCACCCAGAAGGAATTATTGCTGTTTCATGAAATTCTGGAGTAAAACTGTAAATATTTCTTACGTTATTGAATAATCTTGGTAAAGTGATGAATGCCTTGAAATCTTATTAAAATTATGGCAGTTTAGACTTCGTAACATGACTCAGGATCATTTCATACTTTGGACTAGAAAGACAAAGCACTTTTCATAAAAAACAGCTGGAGCAATACTGAAGATGGTTCCTATATTGACTATAACAAGAGTTCAGTCAAAGATTTAATGAAAACCAGTGGGAACAGATAAAATCTCATATTCAAATCTACCATTATTTTTTTCAGAACAAACAGACCTAAAAACTCTATATCAAGTAGCAGATAGTTATAAATAGTAAAAAAAAAAAAAAATCTAAATCTACCTGCCTCTGCTAAAATGTTAAAAAATCAGATGAATACATCAGTCTGGATTAGCCTCATGCTATTAGGGACTGGATTGAAATACTAATGAAAACAACATCTTCTGGTTTTGATTTAGGTGACAACTTCAAGTTTAACTCCAGTCTATCCACAGTTTTTAATAAGACCTGCTACTACACGTCAAAAATACTGGTTTCCCTGTATTCACCATTATGAGTTCACCTTCATGGCGGTGCAGAAACAAGAATTCCCATTTCAGTGGCAGGCCAGATCCATGAGCAGATTGAAATCTTCCAGTAGATCCTGCCTCTAGATTTTCCCAGAAGCCAATGAGCATTGTCTGGTGAACTCTGCAGTTTTCTATCAGCACCTCAATTCTACTGAAATTCTCACCGGCGTCTTCATGTCTACTCCATCTGAAACAACAACCAGAAGGGAAAAGACTACAAGGCACATGCATGGGATTATAGGAAACAGCATTTCATCTTTAACAGTCAGACTAAGGTATAAGGAAGAGCTACAAAGGGTAGAGGTCAAGACAGATAGGGAAAAAGTCAAGAAAACCCGGAACAGGAGGACAAAGTTACCCTGCAGAGCAGGCAGAACAGTTTACAGGTGTCTTCCTCAGGGGAACACATATCTCTGAGGAGATATGTGAGCCCCTAACTATGCTGCACATCTCCAGTAGAAATATCTTACTGTTTGACTCCCCACTTCAAATGTATCTAATAGGTTGTCCAGTAAAACTTCACCTTACTGGTTTTTTATATAAATGTCAGAGTTACACTTTTCTTTTTATGTTTGTCTGAAGTAAGAGTCCAGAGCAGTGTATTCTTTCCTGCAGGCAGAACCCCCTGGAGCTGTCCTCCACCATCCTTCCCCCCTGCATCCTCTGTTGGCCTCCCACAGCATCTTCTCTCCCCTCAGTCTGTCTCTTGGCAATAAATCATTCACTGTGTCAACCTGTGAAACCGCCTTGGAAAGGGTGAGCAAAGCTGGTAATACCATCATACAGGAAAGTGCTACATGCTGCCATCACCTCCTGCAGACAGCAACAGAGATGCTGGAAGAAGTGGTGTTGCCATGCACTGGCATGGGGCACGGGACACTTTGCTCCCCTCATTTCTGCCTTTCTGATGTGGTGCCCCGAGCAGCCCCTGCAGTGGGGGAAATGTCTGACCATTCACAAGCTACCACACTGCAGAGAGACAGCCAGAGCTTTCATTATGCTGGAGTAGAAGGTTTCTATGAAACCAGTGCTCAATGGCCAGTTCTGTAAAAAGCACCAGAGGAGGTGCACATGGGAACTGATAAGCAAGCATGGCAGGGGCAGCCAGCAACAGATCACTCAATGTGTGAAAAACAGGACAACAACAACCAAAAAAAAAGAACAAGCAGATGAAGGAAAGAGCAGAAGACCGAGAAATTGTGTGAAATGAAAGACACAAAGGCAAATGAAACTAATATTAATTTACTAGAGGAAGGTAAGGAGAAAAAGAGTACAGAATACACAACTGGAAAAGGATGTTGACAGCACAAATTGTCAGGGACAAACAAAAAAGAGTGGAAGCATTGAAATGAAGTGAGAAGCATTGCCAAAAAAAATCGTGTGGAGTGTAGGAGAGGAATAACTAACATTTACAAAATCATGACACATGCTGTGAGCCAGACAGTACAATAAGCAGCTTATCTGAGTAGACATCAGCCTGTTTAACATCTGCACTGTTCTGGTACTTCAGATCCCAATGAAAATGGGGACTGAGACCTACTGGCCAGTGTAGTGGAAAACACTCTAACTTCGTTAACTGTTCATTTTTCAGTTACCCAGCAGCACTGAGCCTCCAGCGAGCATAATCTTTTCCATAGATACCCATATAAGTATCTATAGATTTCCATAGAGGAAATGCACCATCAGAACAGAAATTACAGCCCAGGTCCTCCAAATCTGGGGACTAATACAGCAGTTAAGTTGCAGTGTTCGGCAGCTCCTCAAAACAGCTGGTGTTTAGTATCTCTTCCACGACATGAAAATCTCTTACAGTAGAATGGTTTTGTGGGCACAACCGAGACAACAGGCTGTGGGGCAGTGGTGAGCATCTGGCCATGGCACTGCATCTTCAGAGCGTCATATGCTAGTAGGGCTTTCCAAAAACATGTGTCTATGGCAGAAGATGTTTTGGTCTCACTTCATCTTTGCAGCTCTCCCTTTGGATCAGGGCACAGTAGGTCACTGTACAAGAGCAGATGCTAATAATGCTGACAGGAGTTTTGGCATTTGCAGCGGTGTCAGCGGGAAACGAGTCTGAGTATTGCTCTGTGACAGATCTCTGCTACAGCAGTTATTGGCCTAGGAAGGTTACCTCTCATTGCCGACTCCCACAGAGGAAGATAGGCTGGAGTCACCCTGTGTTAAGACCTATATTTTCAGAGCTCTGGGTCTTCAAGACAGACAAGACAGGCCTGCACATTTTGTTTGCTTATCAACTGCATTACCCAAGGGTTGCTCATCAGGGTGTGGATTTCAGATAATTTCTTTGCAAGATCCTATGGCTTCAATGTATTTATGTGAAGTTCTGCTTGTGTCAGCTGTACTGGGTTTTTTTTCTTCTTTTCCCTATTCAATCCCCAAGATGGATGTATCTGCCTCAGAGCAGTGAGTAGGGCTGGTTTTTCCCACAGCATTCTTGTTGTTACATGCACAACAGAGTCCGAAGTGAATAGACAGTTCCAGCAGGCATATCTTAAATCAAGCTCTCCTCCATCTGCAGCAGCTCAGATGGTAAGCTGCTGCTGATCAGTCCAATCAGCCATATCCAAGATGAAGAGTTCAAATGGGAAGAGGTGCAAGAAAAGGGCTACCAGAATTGTTGGGGGAGATTAAGACAGATGTCCTTGCTCAGCCTAACTGAGCAAAAGCTGAGAGGTGTTAGGATAGCTTTTTATAAATATCCCTGGAGGAAGGGGAATACCAGGGAATAAAAAGAGCTATTCAGACCAGAAGAGAGCTTTGGCAGAAGAACAAATGGTTATAAATTGGCCACAAATAGATCTAGGGTGGAAACTGTGATTTTAACCACTGGAGCAATGAGGATCTGGGACCAGCAAGACAGTGAGCTGCGGACTGAGGCAAAGCACCTAATCTCACAGCCTGCATGCTTAGGAATATCCCTTCTGTCTTTAATTCATCCCAACAATTTAAATTCAAGAAAATCGGAAGGGGCAAGATGAGGCTCTCCCTCTAAGTCAGTTGGGGCAAAAAAACAACAATCCTCAAACAATATAAATGAAACTAAACTCTGACAAATGGCATGCACTGACAACTCCTCTGTCACAAGGCAGAACTGAAGGAGGACATGACCATCTGCTCTTCATGTCCATGGGAGCATAAAGAGGCATGAGATACGGACGTTTCCCCAGTGGGCACTGTCATACAAAAAAAAAACCAGCCTGAGACATGTGAGATGGTCAAGCACCTTCCACTCACATTCAAAGCAAACCAGAAACAGCTCTGAAAAATATACACATGAAGTGAAAGGCAAGTAACTCTCACTCCCCTTAGTCATGGTGCAAAATCTCTGAAAGAGAAAAGAGCTGTGAGACACCCACAATAAGACTGGCAGACACAGCCATGGTTTTCCAAGTTGTGCACAGAAGATCATGGCCACATCACTGAGAAGAGCCCTTGAGTCGGCCAGAGCCTCAGGACAGACCTGCCTCACATGTGCTTTAAAACAGGCACACCAAAATGCCTCTGACATCTGGGAGGATGACTCACCACAAGGCAAAACAATAAACTAGAACCAGACAAACAGTTGCTGTCTGTAAACAAAAAAAACCCACCAACAAACAAAACCAGAATTGCTAGAAGCAAAATCTTAAATACAACCAGAAAACAAATCTCCTCTAGCCCATTCTGGCCTCATGGAGAAAGGATCCTGTTTTCTGCCCATCGTTTTTTTCATCTGCATGGTCCCCTAAGAAGGTTCCCTCCTTTCCATCATCTCAGAGGCTGAACTGTGGGTCTGTTCTTCCCCAAAGTCCCCTGGTCCATCCACATGCTGCAGGTTCCCTGTTCGCTGGCTTTCAGCCCTAGCCTAAACTCCCCATGCCTCTCCCAGCTCAGCCACCTCTTCCCATCCCCAGGCATGGAAACTTGACCTGCTCAGCCAGGCTGAAGCAAATAGACACTCCTCTCTGCTGCCCTGCCATGCTCTTTTTAATAAAACGTGTAGTGGATGGTGTCCACAGATAGATGTGAACATTCCTAACCTGTTCATCACTCAGTTACTAACACAAGGACTTCTCCCTCAGGCACATACTCTTCCTGAATCAAAGAAACTGAAAGGGTAATATCAAATAATATGACTGCAGATCCAGAACTTGTTTGGCATCTGTTGTGTTCAAAGATTTTTTTTCCTCCATAGTTACATTCATAATTTCAGAATCAACTATTCTTGCAGTCTTTTTCACCTTAAGAATAATAAGCTTACATGAAGATACTCATTACTGCTTCCAGTCCTTCTGCCAACTCCTCTTGAATTTGCCTTCATTCTTTGTAAATATTTGAAGGGCAGCTATCTCTTTGCAAGCAAAACACTAGGATTTCCCTGTTTGCCTTGGCTAGGATAACTGTGTTTATGAATACAGCTAAACTTCTGGTTTATGACTATAAAATACCCTCAATATTCATCTTTCTGCTGATAAACACATTTTTTTTGTACTGGGAAGGACAAGAGAAAGACACTAAAAAACCACCCCACCTCCAGGTAATAACTTTCACAATATCCCTCAAGTTTCTTATCACTTTTACATTATTTCCATTCGATCCTATGCCAAAAAGCAACTCCATAAGTTCTGATGTTTGCAGGGATTGTGTTTGAAAAGTCACAGTATGCCTTACCAAACTCAGATTATGACCCTTGATTTATAACCTCCCATCCACATTCCAGAGAGACTTGCACAACAGGGCATCTGTCTTAAAAGCAGAGTTTGAAAGCTTACGTGTGTTCTTCCTTCATTCCCCCCACCCTGACAATACCCTGGATGTTCCAGCAGCTACTGTGGTCAATCAGAAATTTTAATGTTACTTGCAACATTGCTATGCAGTGACCACTGTCTGCAGACAACTAACAAAATCAAGAAACCTACATCAGGCTTGATCTGCTTCAACAAACCAGCCTAAATCCAACCGTGAGTGCAAACCATAGCTTTGCCCCAGCTACCCCGTCGCATGGCACGAAAGGCTGAGTTTCACAGACTGTATCAGACCAAAGTCTCCATGTGGACCAGGCTGTTAGTTTTGCTGTCCTCACTGGGAGAAGCACAGCATCTGCCTGTGAATGGGAGGAGCATGAGGGACCCAGATTGTGTACCCATGTTTGGGTTTTCAGGAGAGGAATGTTCCTGGTTTCAGGCTGGTGCATCCCAAACCATGGAGCCCCATAGCTCCCTGCCCATGCAGTCATCCTGTGCTCCTCCAGCTGTGGTCACTTGGGCTGTGTAGACAAGCTGCTGTCTGAAAAGGATCAGAAGTTGTCCTTGAATACTGTAGGATGTCTGCTGTGAGCTACAAAATGTAGTTGTTTCAACTGCTCAGTTTCCACATCTTCCACATTGCAGAGTCCTTCAGAAAAACATCCCATGCTGGCATATCTGTCCTCTGCAGGGAACCTGTGGGACACATCTCTACTGCTCTTTGTAGTAAAGATACTAAAAGTTAAAAGCTTGATAGTATTAATCCTGGATGTTTGTATGATCTTGGAAAACAAAGTTCAGTGCACATTAGCTGGAAAAAATGACATTAAAATACATGAAATTACAACAGTTCAATATTATTAGAATTGCAGAGACAGGCACATCACATTTTTTAAAGATGCCTCCCTGGCACCTCCTTATGTATCCATGGACAAGACCATAACAAGAGCGTCAGTGACAGATCCATGTTTGTTCATGTGAGCTCCTGCCAGTCTCCAAAGTATGATAACTACTGCAGCTACATACTCAGTCCTCCTAAAATATCATCAAAACCTGGCTGACTGTTATGATGAACAGTGCCCCTACAGAGAGGGGAACCCAGTTTGTCTCCAGATGTTTACTCAGTAAGATGTAATGCATCTGTATCTTATTTACATCTTCAACGGCTGAATATTCCAGGGCTGTTGTGTGGGTATGTGATAACCTTAAGAAGACCCTCAAGCTGACTAACCAAAGCATGAGGAGTCATTCAAATGTGCAATTTGGTATCTGTGCCTCTCTTGGTAGGAGCTCAGTTTCGACACACCTCTGAGAGCAATCTTTTCCCTGCAGAGTCCCTGGACTGGGGACAACACCTCTGAATTTCTCCCCAGGGCAGAACACCTCTGTTTCATTCCTGAATGGAGCTGTGTTTTTATGATGCTCTTTCTGATAGTGTATTTTACTGTGAGACAAAATAGGCTTCCTTGGAAACCAACATCAGATTATTAACACAGTCAGCTGGGTAATTTGTTAAGGGCATTTCTGTCACCTTTAATGGTGTTCTGCTGCTCCAGACTTGGATTGTCTGATCAGAGGCTACAAAATGTTGGTGTTTCAAATGGACCTGCTATTTTCAGACTGTAATGCACCTATCAGTCGTCTTTGCATTTACCCTGCCTTCCACCTTCGTCAAATTCAGTAGCACCTGCAGTCAACACCCACTGTGTTCTGCAACCACTTCTTGAGCAGCATTCCACTGAAAATGTTCAACAGAAAATGTAAATATTTTAAAAGGGAAAATATAGAGTCTGTGCAGAGATGTGAAGCGATAAAGTCTTTCTTTTTTCTGAAACACTACAATTATAATTATTTTGTAAGTGCACAGAACGGTTAACATTAGGAGCTAGCTTTGTATGGAGCTAGTTTCATCAACAGTTCTGTTTTTTCAAGTTCCACTCCATCTTTTCTAGCAACCAAATGCATATGAGCTAAAGAAAAAAACCTCACAAACAGTACAGCTGTCATTAAATTTTATTATAGTTGCTTTGAGTCGTTACCATCTAGGGAAGGGGAGATGCTTAATCTAAGAACTGAAATTAATTTGTTTTATATTATCCTTCAAACTGTAAAACTAGTTTGGAGTACCAAGATTATTATCATATTCCCAGAGTGCATATAAATGTCACTTTTTGAAAGTCAAAGTTGGAACTGTAAACCACAAGAATCCAATACTACTACCACAACTTTTATTACAGCCACATATCTTTATATTCTAGCTCTTACTGTTACACTATTAGTCTGTTACTTCCTAAACATGTGCTGTGTGTTCAAGATACAAAAGAGGATGAGGTGTCTGCCTTGCGGGGGGGGGGGGGGGGGGGGGCTATATGTTTAGACAGATAATAAATCACACTGGGAATAGAAAAGAAAGATGTTTAAGCCTTGCGACGAGGGTAAAGACCGCCCTTATGTATTTTTGCTGCTCTGTTATAACCCACTGGTATAAACACTATTTTAGAATAAAAGTTAACAGGAGGAGTTATTCCAGAATGCCCTTGAGAAATGGTTATTCATAAATAGGCAGCATGTCTGTTCAATTCTGCAAGGTACCTCTCAGTGTCTGTGTGTATCTATGTATGCATGAAAGGAGAATGAGAGTTCTTCACCCACCCAAGACATCCAGAGGGAATAGGAACTGAGACTGAGAGTCAAAACCTGAACTCAAAAGGCCATTAATGCTCTGCATGTTCTTTAGCTGAAAGCTGATATATAAATATTTTTAATTCCTGTACCGAATATCAAGGCTCATGGGTGATGACAGGAGACTTATAAGATTTTGAGCTTAAAGTGTGACGATGTCACAAGGGCTTTAAAAACACTGCTCCTTGTTGCAAGACAGGTAACAGTTAAATGTTTTTTTCATGTAGTGATTAAGACTTCCCTCTGTCACCCGTCTTTATGTAATCCTACCGCTACGCAGTGGTGGGCTGCTAGCACAGAAGCACGTATAATCATTGCTACAATGCTGGAAGAGTGAAGCTGAAGTGTGTGGGAAGAAGTGCTATGGAAAGCATATTACACAGACAAACCAAAGAAGGCAGTGAGGGGACGTAGAGACGGGCTAACACCGCCAGTGTCCCAGAATCCCAAAATGTGCTGGTGAAATCCCATCCCGGCTTCTGCAGCGCAGGAAGGAGTAGACAATGTTGCAAAGGGCATTTCTTTGTGGTTAAGGTCTGCTTTTAATAACAACTACTTTGTCAAGCTGAAAGAAAAGTAAATCACAAGTCATTTGCATTAGGCTGGAGTTTGGAGAAAACTTTCACCTACCCAGAAGGAGTTATATAAAGCTTGGGGTTTTTTTCAATCATTTGCTAGCTCCAGAAAACAAGTATTATTTAGAAAGCCTTCACTATTAAGTTGAGGGCTTCAGGTCCCAGGACCACAGTGCCACACAGCCCATGAACCTCCTAAGAGTGATGCCTGAGCTCTAATCCCCCAGATTAGCAGAAAAGGATGGGAATGGATGAATGTTCCATTCATTTCAGGTGCCACATGTTTCAGTTGTGCAACAGCCCTGGCACAGGTCCTGTAGCAGTTTCATTGCTCTCGCTTAGGAGGGAGTTCGATCTGCCTTTGCAGCAAAGGTCTCCCGTGTGTCACCTGCTATTTGCACCCCCTGGGAGCACACCAAGGTGCATCCTCATACATCCTTGACACATCCATCAGGTTCGCAGTACCACACTTGCTGTGAGAAGGAAGGAGGCCCTCCTGTCCATGCCCATGTCTCTCTCCATTCGCTCAGCCCTGATGCATAGTTGTTTCAGGCTCCAGCAGGGAAAGGCTTCACCTGTAAGGATGTTCCTATCATGGAACTGAAACATTTTTGAGCTACAGAGCAGCTGTGTGCTAGTCCTCACTTCTCACCTTTCCAAATGTTCTCCCTCACTTTTTCTTTCTACCTTAGAGTCAAAGTGTGGCTGGTTTGTCAGTGAGACCCTGTGAGGAGGGAAGCCACAGCCAAGGCAAGCAGGTCTGCATCTTTCGCGACATGAGCTCTGGTGAGGTAGGCATGCTCCACAGCTCACGTGTTCATCCCAACACCTGGTGCATGGATTCCCTCCCCTCCCGCTCTGCTCCTGATCCTGTGTGTCACCTGTATGAGGCAGCTTTCCAGTGGGGCTGGGGGGACCTGCTAGCAGCACTGCAGAGAGCAGTGTGACCAAGGAACACTTTAAATCTGGAGCCAAAGCTGACTTCTAAGGAATTTGTTGCTATGTATGGTGTATTCAGCAGACTTCAAACCACCACAGGAACTTTTGTGGCTTTTCACTCATGCCTGCTTCTCATCTCAGCTGGTTGGAGGCCAGATAATATAAATTTAGGGACAGCAATTTGCATTTCTTAAAATGCTATGTCATAAAATGCAAATACTATTAACTTTTCCCCTGTTGAACTATAGTTGTTACCGTGCATGTCTAAGCATTTGGAGTTCTGGTTCTGACCAATGTCATGAAGTTCTAACTACAGAAATTGCTGGGCTGGGGAATGCCGCTCTGTAGGTTATATGGAATGGCTCTGCCTGGAACAACAGCAGGTCCTTGAGCTCAGCAGCTGCTTACTGAAGGTAGAGCACTTCGTGAAAATCAAGCTGGAAGAAGAGAAGGGACAGAAGGAAAGCAGAAAAACTCCTGAAAGCAAAACTAGGAAATTCAAGGACAGGATGAGAGTAGGAGAGGAAAGTAGGGAGGCGCTCATAGCACAGAAAAGAGAGAGCAGAGAAGGCATATCATAATCTGTTTGTGTATCTACCCAGAGACAGAAGGCCTTCCAAGGGAAGGCAAGCTGTGCCTAGAGGGCACTGCACTGGGGAGGGTGTTCTGCTCTGGGTGCTCAAAATGCTCTGTCTCCCCAGGAAAGCAAATCCAGAGGTTCAGAAGCTCTGCATCAAGTTTCTTCATCTGCTTACAATTGGTCTGACTGCAAAATCTGTTTGACTGGGGATTTGTCTTTCTTCATTCTCCTTTTAGGACTGAACTTCCTAGAGGAAAGGACACCAGGCTAACAATAAAGGGTCATTAATCTCGATGATACCCTCCTATTCAAGGGAAAAGAGGATGTAGTCATGGAGTGGCCTGGGCCATGGGCCCTACACAGGTAGAAACTGCACATACTGCCATCAGTCTAGAGCTGATTTATGTTCCTGGATCTGAGGCTTGCCATTTTTTTCTCTGTTCATTGCAACACCCTCCAAAAAAAAAAAAAAAAAAGAGAGAGAAAATTAGTGTTTATGCTCTGTGATGTGAAGAATTCTCTCTGGCTGAAGGTCAGTGCTGCAAGAATGGTGACTCCAGAGAGGTGCTGAGCACATCTCATGCAGGACCGGTCTATGAGCAAGCATGTTGTGTTAGCTGTCAGGCTCCAACAGCAGCACCCTGGCCTTCCAGGTCAAGCCTAAACCTTCTTCATCAGCCTTAGTTTTGGCTTGTTTTGAAAATATAAAAATCTGTCTTGACCCAGAGGCTTGGGAGGGTGCTTTCATCTGTAGACCCTGTAGCAATAGTTCATGCGTTAGTATGACTTTATGGGAAAACTCTTGCTTAAGTCTATTCCCTATGTATTAATTATAACTGGAACTCATTTCTCTGCTAAACTTAAAGTTACACTTCAAGCAGCAAAGGTTTATAGATAAATAGAGAAAACTATTAACAGAGCCAGGAGCTACAGAATAGACACCTTTTTTTATATATATGGAGTGGGCCATGTGCGGGCAAGTCACATAGTTGCAGCATAAGCACCCAAACTGCATGAAAAGGAAAAGGAAAAATGGCAGGTTTACTGGGAAAAAGAGAGAGAAGAGGACTACAGTTTTTGCGTGGAGCCCTATTGCCTCCCCGCTCCTCCCGTGCCAGGTGTGCTCTGGGTAGAAGGACAGAGGAGTCGGTGACACTGCAACCTGTGCTGCTCTTCACCCCTGTCCCCACTGCACCTCCACTGATCCCTGAAGAAGTCATGGGAGGAGGATCCTGAAAAGAAAAGAGCGAGTCTGAGGATACAGAGAACTAATAGTGCAGGAAAATCTTGGAAAGCATGATGTAAATACCTAATGCAAAGCACAGAGTTGCCTCCCACTCTCAGAGACTGTATCTCACATTGTATTTCCTTTAACCAATACTCCAGGAGCTATGACGTGCAATAATTTACTTCTTCAGCTTCATTTAGGATTTACATAACAGAGTCTTACCAAAATACATCTACCAAGACTGCAAAACAAACAATTAAAGCTACATGTTCCTAATTAAATCCAGTAGGGTGAACACATTACAATGAATGACATTTCCAATAGTGTCCCTATAAATGACAAAAGAAGGAGGCTGTGAGGAACATACTCCACTGAGCACCACCACCCATGTCTGTGAAGGGCACAGCCTACGGAGCACCACCATGCATGCATGTTCACATGGTGGTTTCCCTGAGAGACATCTCCAGAAGCTGCTGGAAAACCCTGTGCAGCGTGGCATCCTGAAGCAGCATCCCTGAACTGCCACCACAGTGAGGTCGCAATTGTCACAGCTGGCACTATTTTGCAAGAGGAACTGGGTGAAGCAAAAGAAGAAGAAAGGGGAAGTAATGTGAGGATGCCTTGCAGCTTCAGCTGAATTCAGCAAGGATATCTGCATGTCAGTAGGAATTTGGCCTGACATTTGTAATCAGAGGCGTTTTGGTAAAAGTGGCAGGGAACAGCAGTTAAGGTTGCCTGCGTGTCCTTGTGTGAGAGCTTGTTTACCAGTCATGCTTTGCTTTCTGAAAAGCTGACTTTCCAGACTGTGCTTTATGGCCACACCAGGCACAGAAGTTTATCTTGCATGAAAACTTAGGGCAAGGACAAGGAAATTATTTGGCCTTACAGAAATTACATAAAGTTTTCTGACCTATGTCATGACTCATTTGAATATCTCTAACACTTTCCTTAGGATCTAAGAGTCAGTGAGGTTTTAAAAATCAAGGAGCAAGGTACCATGGACGCCATTAAAAATCTAGGTGCCTGAAAATAAACAATATAACAGGATGGCCCCAAAACCTGCTTTCAAGTGGTGATTCTTGCTCCCAGACCTGACCAGAGGTTGGTCCCTGGCAGCTCATACCTGGCTGTGATACATGCACACAGTGAGTGCATTACACTGTCCACAACCACTTACCATGTTTAGTAAATTAAATGTTTGCAGCCTATACCAAGGATGAATGCAAAAACATGAGTTAAACACGTCTATTTTAGCACACTGAGCTGGAACCATATATACCTTTTTCTCAGAAAATGAGTGTGTTCGTAGGCTAAAAGAGGTGATCAGCTGCAGAGGTGGGAATGAAGGAAGGCCTTTGACTGGATTCCTTCAGAAAAATACCTGAAATTATGGTTTTCAAAAAAAACCCCACCTAGTTCTGTTTGTGAGGAACTGATGGCTCACCCAGCTTTAGGAGGAATGAGCTAGTGGTGAGTAGCTGATAGCAGTGTGGTAATTTCTGTCTGAAACAGCTGAAATGCCCTCAACCTCCAGAGAGGATCTCAACAGAGGGCACTGGAAGCTGCCTCCCCTCCCCAGCAAATCACAGGTTTTGGAGGAAACCAGCCCAAGGTGCCGGGAGTTCCCCTAGGACTAGCCCTTGTGTTAGGACACTTGTAATTATAGAGAAACTCCTTCTGGGTAGTTTGAATTTCAGATGCTTTTTGTCCTCTCTCCCTGTTGAATTTTTGTCTTTTCATTATTTTGGGGGGAAATCCCCCATCTTTTTCTCCTGTGCCAAAGCTGCTTCTGGTAGTGGCCAACAGAACTTAGGTCTCAACTGCTGCAGCCAGAGCGTGTGGTGCAGAGCAGTGCTGGTGCTGATGGGAGGAGCCAGCTATCTTGAGAAATGCCATCTTCACATTTATCACCAACACTTAATGGCTTGTGATGTACCAAATACTGACAGGCATGGCTGGAGGGCTGTAAAGGACTGCTGAGGCAGCAGGGTTTTCCACCACAGCTCATGGGGAAAGGCAAGAGTGTCAAGTCTCATCAGTTTATTCAGAATATCATAAAAAACATAGTGACGATGAGTTAACTTCTTAATGTGTTTTTTTGCATTCCTCATGAGGAGAACGTAAAGGATTTTTAAAAATATATGAAGAAAGGCTTGCACTAGACCAGCTAACAGTGAGGCACTGGACTTCATTGCCTGGGGTGACAGTGGGATTCAGTGCTGGAGGCTGGATTATCCTGCTGGGAACAGGCTTGACTGTTGTGTCAGAATCAACAGAAGTACGATTCATCCTGCCTTGGCCAACAGGAATGACTGAGGTGATCTACTGAGGAACCTGGCAGTCCTATTCTTCCATGCCTCCAATTGTTATTTCATTCTGTCCCTTTTGCCCAGTTAAAATAATGACAATCCTACTCATCAGCATTCACCTTAGGCTGCTATATTTCTCCATGCTATATCTGAACTGCACTAAAACCAAGCTTCTGCTGATCACAAATTTGCCAGCATACCAGTGGGACTTGATGACTCTGTACTGATTTATGCTGTATTTGTACTGCAGAAAAGACTTGCAGCAAGATATTTACAGGAAGTCCATATGTAGAAGAATATTGTTACGCACTGGAAACAGATTGCAGTCCAGAGTAAAACAAAACACGGAGAAATATTAACGTATCCTATAGCATAATCACCCACAAGGCTGTCAAATGAGGCTGAACCCTGTTTTGGTTTTGGCAATCAGTAGGCAGCAACACCATGTATCCCTACCAGGAAGACCAGGATTTGACCCACAGCTGAGCCTGGGGTCAGCATGGGATGAGCCTGGTGGGAACAGGACTACTTTCAACAGTCCCCATCAGTGTCTCCCTAAAACATGTTGATCCATGGCCTTTATCAGTCATGGTAAATCTGGGGGAGTGGTAATGCATTTTTGCATTCCCCTTGCATGCCCTCACAGACTCACAGAATGGTTGAGGTGGGAAGGGACCTCTGGAGGTCGTCTGGTCCAAGCCAGGCTCAAACAGGGCCACCCAGAGCTGGCTGCCGTGCATCATGTCCAACTGAGTTCTTGTTTCTCATGTTTTATTAATAAAACGTATTTTTTCTTAAGTCTGAGTAAGGTGCTAAACCAATCAAAATGTCTGGGGAAGTTGTGTGGTGATTAAGATCTAACAAGATTAAAGAGAAAATGCCATAAATGCTTTTTCTTATCCCAGTCATATGGAAGACACCAGAAAACATCTGATAGGCTGCAAATTAAACAAAAAAGGCACAAACACATATGCAAATACATAAAATATAGGGGAGGGGGGTGGAGGAATGCCTTAACATTCAAAACTGACTTTCATTAAGCAGCAACTGAAAAGATTGTTGAAGCAATGCTGCAAAAGTTGGGCCTCGGTTTTCTTCAGATGAGTTTGACCATTCTTTGACCTTTACCTTATCACAGAATCACAGAATCATCTAGGTTGGAAAAGACCTTGAAGATCATCCAGTCCAACCATTAACCTAACACTGACAGTTCCCAACTACATCATATCCCTCAGCGCTATGTCAGCCCGACTCTTAAACACCTCCAGGGATGGGGACTCCACCACCTCCCTGGGCAGCGCATTCCAATGCCTAACAACCCGTTCTGGAAAGAAATGCTTCCTAATATCCAGTCTAAACCTTCCTTGAGGCCATTCCCTCTTGTCCTATCGCTTGTTACTTGGTTAAAGAGACTCATCCCCAGCTCTCTGCACCCTCCTTTCAGGGAGCTGTAGAGGGCAATGAGGTCTCCCCTCAGCCTCCTCTTCTCCAGACTAAACACCCCCAGTTCCCTCAGCCGCTCCCCGTACGACCTGTGCTCCAGACCCTGCACCAGCTCCGTTGCCCTTCTCTGGACACGCTCGAGTCATTCAATGTCCTTTTTGTAGTGAGGGGCCCAAAACTGAACACAGGAATCGAGGTGCGGCCTCACCAGTGCCGAGTACAGGGGTCAGATCCCTTCCCTGTCCCTGCTGGCCACGCTATTGCTGACACAAGCCAGGATGCCATTGGCCTTCTTGGCCCCCTGGGCACACTGCTGGCTCCTGTTCAGCCGGCTGTCAATCAACACCCCCAGGTCCTTCTCTGACTGGCAGCTCTCCAGCCACTCCTCCCCCAGCCTGTAGCGCTGCTGGGGGTTGTTGTGGCCCAAGGGCAGCCCCCGGCATTTGGCCTTAGTGAAACTCCTCCAGTTGGCCTCAGCCCATGGCTCCAGCCTGTCCAGGTCTCTCTGCAGAGCCTCCCTACCCTCGAGCAGATCAATACTCCCGCCCAACTGGGTGTCATCTGCAAACTGACTGAGGGCGCACTCGATCCCCTCGTCTAGATCATCAATAAAGATGTTAAACAGGAGTGGCCCCAAAACCGAGCCCTGGGGGACACCAGTCGCGACCGGCCGCCAACTGGATTTAACTCCGTTCACCACAACTCTCTGGGCCCGGCCATCCAGACAGTTTTTTACCCAGCAAAGTGTGTGCTCATCCAAGCCTCGAGCAGACAATTTCGCCAGGAGAATGCTGTGGGAAATAGTGTCAAAGGCCTTACTGAAGTCAAGGTAAACAACACCCACAGCCTTTCCCTCATCCGGTCAGCAGGTCACCCTGTTGTAGAAGGAGATCAGGTTTGTCAGGCAGGACCTGCTTTTCATAAACCCATGCTGACTGGGCCTGATCCCCTGGTTGCCCATTATATGACTTCTAATGGCACTTGAGATGACCTGCTCCATGACCTTGCCTGGCACCTTGCTCCACACTGCTCTTTCAGACCAACAGGCTATCGCTTTATTTGGAAATCAAAAGAGCATCAAGGCACTTTCCTGAGGGATGGCTTGTGCTCATTGTATAGGATGTTAAATTATTTTAAGTGTCCCTGACAGGGTCTTGGCCCAAACAAAGCGATGGTCTCCCAGACAAGCTCCACAGCTTGTTAGCACTGTTCCAGCAGGCGCTGTGGATGCAGCCCTGCACTGGGGGTGAGATGCTAACAGTGCAGGTCCAGGCTGCCCCATTCCACTTAATCTCAGGGCAGACAACAGCCATGGGCACATTAAATTTATTAGTGTAGATGTGGCCTGAAGGTCTAAACTGGAGTGGCTGAGCTTCACAAAGACAACAGGACTTACACAGCAACACAGTGAAAAATGTTAGTCATCAGAGGGGCAAGCAAGGTGGGAATTTCTGTGTTTATTTATCCTGAGCAGTTAATCACAGCATATTTCTAGCAAATCAAACACGGCTTTCCAGAGAAAAGAGTTCATGCAATAAGCAGGTTTTGTGGATCATCATGCAAAGCAAACCTTAAAGCCTTCAAAAACTATGTTCTTTATGCCACAAAGACCTGGTGTGCAAATCATTTACTTTGTGCTGATGCATTTGCAGAGCTTCCCAATGGCCGCTAGAAAGGGCTGTCACCAGACTCCATGGGGCAGCAGTGGACCTTGGCTAAACATCTCCAGCTTCACACTGCCCCCCTGCAGCACCAACGACTGGCCCATGCTGTATGTGCACAGGCTGGTGATGTAGCCAAAACCAAAATCTGATTCACTGTATGATTTCTTTTAGGAGGTACAAACCTGCTCTTAATGAAAATCTAATGTTCTGTGACTCACAACTCCATTGAATTTTATAGAAAACTTTATGGTGGTGACATTTATTAGCAAAGTAACAGGTACAACCTTGGTTATTTAGAGCCAGCTAGAATTATCTTAATGAGTCCTCTTGGTTATTTAGAGCCAGTTAGAATTATCTTAATGAGTCCTCTTGTTAGGAGTTCTCAAATAATCTTATCTTCTCTATACAACAAGAGCAGTTCACACTTACAGACCAAAATAGGTCTCAATCAACCCACAAATTCCAATTATAGACTTTATGGGTTTGGACATTGCCTTGAGACTAAGCTATTGAATATTTTATTAGCAAATTGCAGTGATAATCCTACAACTGTGTTCAAAATTATTTCCTTTTATGTATTTCTTTCCCACCATGTTATTTCCTTCAAAATACAAGGTGTAATTTTCTCTCCTCTTTCACATTATATTATTCTAATCCAAGACTGTTTATCTTTCCTTTTGTCTATTTGCACCTCAGAAAATTGCTGAAAACAAAACCTTTCTTTTATAATTTTTTTTGTAATTGACAGAGAATGGCTTTTATTTAATACAGCCACAGAATTATTAGTTTTGGGCAAGACAGCATTAGCAATAACATGTTCTTAACCAGTAGGGTTGTTATAGACCCGGTGGAAACTTGACAAACCCAGGGAAGCCCAGATTTAATCCTATGAAATTGGGTCTAAGACCCTCCTTACTGAGCCTGTCTAGATTTCCTGTAGGGAACTCGCATTCAGACCAACCCTAAACTGTTGAATTATGTTTCTGGACACTTCTAAAGAACCTGGATATCTTATATTATTTCACCCAAGAAGAAGTTACATTTCAACTAACAGTTTTACTTAAAAATAATAATTTTTTTTAGTCTGTTTGTAAGACATTTCAGAAACAACTTAGATGAAATGATTAATATAAATAAACATCTTTTCTCAGGTTAAGTAAAAGATTTTCCTTATGACATATGTTCTTTTTCAAATAAGTAAAAATTCCGTGTTTTTTCAAGAAAGAAGATGAAGGGAATTACTTCATACTTTTCTTATCCTATGGTTTGTGCAATATGCTTTTACGTTAATCTTAAAAAGAGGGACCTCTTGGAAGATGAACCATAACAACTCTGAAATTTGTTTCACATGAGTAGAAAAGTTATTTGAAGTCTGATGAGAAATTAAATTATGGACGTTAATGAAATTCCATCTTGTTATCCAGTACACACAGTTTTTCGAAACTTAATCAAATACAAGTATTGAATTTTGAAATATGGATGTTATTTATTAACAACTAAATTGAGATTTTGCTGTAAGTTACAGTGGGTTTGCTACCTTGAAACCCACCATGAAAAGAACTACAGCTCTTTGATGCGCTTTATATTTTTTACTATAATATATTTTCACATCGCTTCATCTATGTAATTGGTAATGAGGATGAGCCTAAAAGCAGAACTAAACTGTCTTGTCCCCAGCTGAAAGGCAGTGAGGAAACGACCAGCTGAGGCAGCCAGTTCCTCACTGTTAGAAACTTAATGTGTTGGTCAACAACCCGAGACCCTTTTCAATTTACCAAAGTAAATACATTCCTTCAAACATCCCAACATTGTCAGAACCTCTGTGTGTGCCCATGGTGTCCTCTTAGTGCTTCCTTTACCAGTAGCAGTATTAGGAGGAGGGAGTGCAACTGGGAATGAAAAGGGACATGCAGCAATAGGAAGACATTGTTTGGAAAAAGGGTATTTTTGAGAAAAGAAGGCATGCCGAGACTGTAATAAAAGTACATAACTTCCACATTATAGTTTTGTAAAATGACCCTTTAGTAATGCATGTGATCTTTTAAAAAAGGTTTGGATTGTATTTTGGTAACTGAATGGAAGCTCTACATGGAAGAAATAAAATCCAGTAACATGCCCAACATTCATGGCCTTCTCCCCCAGCTTACACTGGTGTAGCAAGAGGTGGTCAGATACTAGCTGATGTCACTTAGATGTATTTTTTTCCTCATTCTGTAGCATACTAACAGCTCCACTTTCTAAGGGGATGGGAGGACTTGGAACTTTTTTCCTTTGATGAACATGACTATTTGAAATAGGGATAGCTAACCCATTGCATGCAAAGGATGTGCCAGCTTCCTTCCTAGCCCCGAAGGAGCAAACCAGAACACAGGAGCCACTGAAGCCACTCTGCTAAAATGTAGGGACGAGCCATTCCTAACACCACAGTGTGATACACACTCAGCACGTGAGAAGATCAGATACATCATGGGATTCCTGGTGCTGAAATGTATGCAATCTAAAAATAAGTTCCCTGAGCACTTTTCACCATGTAGAGGCGAATCTTTCCCAAGCATTGAGTCTAACAGACCAGATAAGGCAGATATGATAGAGCTAATGAATCAAGATGTGCAGCAGGTAACTGGAGAGAGACGCATAGCCTTGAATGATCCAGGTTAGGGGTGTACTGCAAAAAAGAGATTTTACGCTCCTTTTTTTTTTTTTTTTTTTCTTTCTTGAAAAGCATCCTTTGCTTTGGATGGCAGAGAGGACAAACCCATCTTCTGAACAATTATCTACTTCCCAAGCAAAGCCATGAGATACATATAGTAGAAAAAGACTTCCTCCAGGTGTAAGTCACCGAGGCTGCATTCAAGATCTGGTGCTCCTTAGAAGTGACCTGCAGCTGGGGACCTATTAGGTGGTTACTGAAAACTCAACTGTGACAGCCTTGGAATCATCATCATGTACCATCTCTGTTTCTGGAGGTTCTTCATCATGAACTGATACATTTTAATGCCAGGTGTTCATCATCTACTCTGATTTCTAGTGTGACCAAAATGAGGACCAAAACTGGACCCAGAACATCGGTTAAACCCGAGTTGTTCCTCAGGAAGCCACCCTCACAGGTTTAAAGACAAGATTTGGTGCCAAGCCAGTGCCAGACATATGTGATGTATATCCCTATGTATATGGGGGATGAAACAACTTCAAGCACTGTCTTGCAGCCATCAGCATGCTTCCTGGCATGGATATGTCTTCTGCTAGCCACACCAGCCCCTTCCCAGCTGGTGCTCTAGTACAGCCCAGGGACCAGCATGCACCAGGGACTGCTCCTGGTAGAGAAAGACAAATCTTATCACCACAGTTTGGGGCGGGGGGGAGAAGACTGTAACCATATGGGCACAAGTCACATTGTCTCATGCCCACAGAAGAATAGAAAGAAAATGAACATGCTAAACAAATGGTGGTAATGCAGTGGCTACAGAGCAACCACAACTGTAGTTACCTCTTATACCTACTTGATATCTACAGCTCCTACTCGACTATGCTTGCGATACCTTTCATGGATTCACTTCTGGAGCTTTTAACACAAAAAGTGAATGACTGAACTGCTCCCTCGTGCCACTTTCAGGAATGGCAAAAGTTCACCCAGGGGACCCAAAGGACTCCAAAAGACCCAAAAATGCAACAGCTTCTTCTTTCTTCTGGCTTCAGGGTTGAACAACACAGTCTTTCTGCAAACCCAGATTTATAGGGTCAAACTTGTTGTGTGTCCACCAGTGTCCCAGTATCCATCATGTTTCTGGAGGACTCCCTAGCCTGGGACTAGAGAACTATACACTGCACATCATCTAGGGGTGCAGTCTGGATGTAACCCAGAGGTCCAGGAGAAGGACATTGTGTATCCCAAGGGAACATAAGTTAATGAAGTGCAACCTTCCCCTGATTTCTTCACATTACATGTTCCATGAATTTTATTCATCAACGGATGTAATTTACAACAAGAGCCTAAACTCATGTGGCTGACACTCTGTGGGTTTAGAAGAGAGCTGTACAGATGTGAGGAAGGTATAAATTAAAGTAGGTCACATCAAGATTATTCTAATTTACCTTTTCCAGTGCTTGCAGAGTTGGCTTCCACTGCAGCTTCTGCCTCAAGCACCCCAGCCCATAACTTACATTAATTAGGCTCCTAATGCAAGAGTCATGTTAATAAGTAGGTAGAAATACAAATGCAGTTTGAGTGCATTACTGACCAACTCTGCCCATCAGACATGTTCCATACTACCTTATAGCCCAGCACTCCTGCAATGCGAAAAACAGCGTGTAAAATGCCCCAGTGCAATGGCACCAGCACCCATCTGCTCCCTCAGAGGGCTGTCTCTGGGCAGAAAGTGAGCACTTTTCTTCAGGGAAATAATTCAATGGCCCTGAAGCAAGAACAACATCCACCCCAGGGGATGCAGGGCTGGTTTCCATCCAGGGCAGGAGCAGGGACCCCTGGGAAAGAGAGGGAGGGAAGGAGACACTCTGTTTCTTGGTGGTATTTCCCTCCCATGGGCACAATTCATGGCTAGCTGTGCCAGCCCCTGAGCAGGAGGAGCTGCCAGCATCCTGGAACAGCTGGTGGCCACATCCGCGTGGGAGGGTGCCGCATCATGCAGGCCAGAGTCCCTGGGAAAAATAACCCATCAATCACTGACGGAGTCACAGGAGATGCTCCTACTACGTAGGAGTAGATGCCGAAGAACAGCTGAGCAGGGGGCTGGGGTTTATTTTTAATTTTGTAAAGTAAATTTGCCTTCTGCATGATCCTCTTGTTCTTCCTCTCACAGCACATGTAAATAGAAAGTAAATGGCACACACAGGTCCCAGCAGACTAAGCCACAGTATAGAGCTGCTGCAAATCTCAGTGCTTGCTGTAGCTGTCTCACAGATGCGCCTGAGCTTCCCAGAGACAACATCTTCCTTTTCCTTACACCCCTCTAGAAACACATCAGCGTAAGTGCAAGTAACAGAGCCCACTGGGTAACCCTGCAGGCACTTTCCAGCCAGCACTGCTTGCCTCTATGTACAGGTCCATGCAGGCAACCACGCTCACTTAGCAATGCCCGCTAACTGAACACACAGCCCCAGACTGCCACGCATTTGGCCACAGAGGAAAATCTCTGGATGCAAAAACCCGTCTCAGGTAGAATCACATTTCACTCCTGGAAAGTTTATTGGCTGATCTGCAAGAACTCTCATATACTGTTTATGGGCCTGTAAATGCTCCCTGCCATGAAATGGCCCCAGGAGCCGAGGATAAAGTGCATGAGATTTTCCGTAAGCCTTTTAAGTGAAGGAGCATGGGGCTATGGTGCAGGCTACTCCAAGGAGGGCTGTAGGGAAGGGGAGTTGCGAGTGCAGGGAGGCTGAGCTCCTTCCTACAAACATCACCAGTTGCCTCTAGTCCAAGCCTGCTGTGGTTGCACTTGGGCCAGAGGAGCTGGCAGCTGGCCTGCCCCACAGAGATGGACATGTCCCTGGGGGGCATTTGCTGCGCCTGACCCAAAATCTCTCACTTGCATGGTCTTGTGTTGTTGCCTTTCATTGCAAGAACCAGGCAGCTGTGATAAAATTAGGACAGCTGCTGCTGACAACTAATTAGCTTCAGATAAGGTCTTCAGGGTGGCCACTGGGAAATAAATTAATGCTGTTTAAGCCAGCACTGTAAAGCTCCCTGGCAATCTCTGCCAGCAGGCACCAGGCTGTCGAGGAAGGGGTGCTGCGGGGCTCTGCTTGCAGGGCTGGATCCCCCACAGCACAGCACAGGGGCCAGCATGCTGTGCTGATGGCCAGCAACTTCATGGGTTTCGTGTTTGTTTGGTTTTTTTAAATGGGTGTTTGTTCTGGTGTAGTCTGAAACACTTCTGGCCCTCAGGAAAGGTAAATACCTGCCTAGCATGGTAAAAACCCCACCTTCATCCTAACTTATTCTCCACCTCACCTGTACATGGGTATTACTTTATGCAGAAAGAGCAAAGAATGGGACTTCATAACTGCTTACCACACCAAAGCCACACTTCCAGACTCACACCCATCAGGCAATGGCTAGGTCAAATGCTTCCAGTGGCTCTGCACAATACTCACCAGTACCCTGGGGGAGGATCTACTTTCCCATCTTTGAGGTCTACGGAAAGTGCTTTTCACCCCAGCCACAGCCAACCTTCTGCACAAGCAGCATTCATGTTGAACATCACTGATGCACATGCGATTGTGGCAAGCTTCATTTTTCAGCCCCACAAGCTAAACTAAATGTCCAGAAGAAAATTTCCTCTCCTACTTCTGGCCTTTTTGTGTAGTTGATGTAAGAATAACCAGAGTGTGTTGATTCAGACCTACATTCATCAGTAACAGGGAAATATATTAGCAGCCATGACACAAAGGAAATAGAAGTGGCAGCAGTTGTTCTCTGTTTTACAGGCTTTGGGAAAACCATTTGAACTTAAAATACAATCAGCATGTGTAATGCTGCCACCTACATCTAATGGATGCATGCGAGAAAGAGATTTGCTTGTGCAGGTATCATATCACAAGGTAGGCAGCACCAAGAGTACATGTAGATTAATATTATAAGTGACAGAAGAGCTTTAACACACCTGTCAAGAACCTCATGTTTTTAAAGCATGTAAACCTAATGGGCCCAACATGAATAAAACCAGACAGTGTAAAAAAATGAAAAAAGCAAGACAGAGTTAAAAATACTATTATTTTTTAATTATACAGAGGAATTCCTATCCAGTGATTTTCTGTTGCAAACAGACATTGCAATAGGCCATGTCCTTGCATGAAAATGTCTGTGTTTATCTCAGCAGCTGCACACAGTGTTTCCTCATGAGATTTGTCTGGCCTCAGCAGCCTATTGGGAGCCATAAAACATCCCTCCTGTGCTGGATGCAGGATGGGCATCCCATGGGTGTGATCACTCCCTTAGAGCTCAGGAGGACCAGGGGGACAAGGAGGAAGGCTCAGCAGCTCACACCTCTGCCTGCCTGCAGGGCTTGCAGCATCCACCAGCTGCCATCCTTTTGAAGGGGGCTCCAAAGGCAGGAAACATCCTCGCTTTGCCCTCAAACCCTGTTCAGCATGGGAGAAACTGGGAAAACATTTTTGGGCCCTATACCCTGTTCAGCTAACCAGAGACTGGTCCAGCTGCATGTAAGGAGATTTTAACAATGGGAACCTTGGAGAAATGAACCAAGAAATGCTTTTTCCAAAGTGTTCATCCAAAAACATGGCACATACATACAGCAGTGATTGTGGAATGGACTAGCTGCAGCCCCCCTCCACACATGGTCCTATCAGCTCGCAGAGGGATGAGTAAACAGATGGAAGGTACGGCAAGGAGCAAGGCAGCTCTGCCAGGGCTTATCATAACACCCATCTCTGAAGCAGGTAATTACACACACTATGAAGTCATTCAATAAACACATTCAGTTCTTCAGTCAGCCTAATAGGCTGTAATTTCACTCTACTTCCCTTCAAATTGAAAGAAAAAGGAAATCAATAACTGATAGGCAAGCCTCTTCTCATGTGGCAGAAATGCTTGGTATGATAGCTCTAAACCAGTACTCCCTTGCACCATGGGTTTTGTCATGCCATGCTGACCTAGGACCCTTCAGCCAAGATCTGAATAGCATTTACTCACTAACCTGAATAGCATTTACTCACTAATGCTTAAATTCATTTACAGAAACTCTTCTCCATACCTAGCTAGACAGAAGGAACTCATCAGCTGAGATATATTTCAAAGAAACTCCCCTGCTTTCCTGGAGCCTCTTTTAAAGCCCACTGTCCCTCACAGCCCTAGCAACCCATATTTCCTCCTACGTGCAGAGCTGAGATATCCAAGAGGGATGCAGGGTTTGGGGGAGTTTCCATGCATTGAAAGGTGGCTGAGATGTTGCTGGGCCCAGCACTGGTCTGGAGAATCTGCACTGCAGCAACCACTCTCCCAGGGGAGACCCCAAGTTCTGCTCCGTGCCATGAGGAACAGGACACTTCAAAGCAAGTCTGTGCTCAGAAAAAGTTAGCCCAGTTGCAAATAAACTAGTAAAGTCTCACATAAATGCTTTTAAATGCTAGAGACCTAGTAATGAAACACTCAGTGCAGTAGAGAATTTGTATTTTTTCCAAAGCTGTAAATGATCTGAGCAACAGGATCTAAGAGACTTCTGCATCCTCCTGGATGCACTGGCCCTGCTTTGGGGAATGAGGGTCTCTCATCAAGGGGGTCTGTGGCTCAGAGCAGAGAAATCTCAATCTTTCACTACTGACACTGCCGAGTTTAGAGTGGCAGCAGCCATGGTAGAGCTGAAACTCTCAGGGCTCAGGTCTCCTCCAGGTCTGCTCCGGGCTCCTCATGTTTAACACTGGCAGGAAATTTTCCCAGCACTAGTAATTTTCCAGGGCCCCAAAGCTGCTTCTGCCATGACTTCCAATTGAGCAGATGGTAGCACTAGTATTATTGTTCAGGACTATTACTAAATATTTATTAGTCAGTATTTGCACTGTTCACCATCAGGTTCAGTTCTCCAGTGTCAGGGTGATGGACCCACCAGGAAAGAGAATGCAGGACATGAGTGGCGAGTCTCTGTATGATGCTCATTTTTATCACACAACTGCTGCCATCTAAGCAATGAGGAGTGAACCAGCTGTCACTCCCACTGTCACCAGCATATCTTTTACCTGTCATACCTTTCCTACCCAAAGCATATCACAGCCTTCAGGAGCCCCCAGCCCTTTCCTGTGTGGTCCTAGTCTCCTAGGAGGTGGCAGACGTGCCAACTCACTCTGCCTTCAGTTAATTGTTCAAAACTGCCTGAGTAAGCAGCAAAACAGCCCATTGCACTCTGAAGATTCCCCATGGCAGAGGCCAGCAAAGGTGACCATCATCAGCACACAAAGGGCCCTGGGCAGGCTTTTTGGTAGCAGACCTGCAGCTGTGACACAGGTGAAAAGCCTGAACAACCTCCTGCATTGTAAGGTTACTGGCTGTGGAAAGGATTCTTGGCATTTCCTCGTAAAACAACCCGAGTATAATCTCTACCGAACCACATCTGTAGGCTAGGAAACAGTGATGGGCAGCCAAACTTTTCCTGCAGCTCTCAAGTTCAAGTTAGCATGCGGTGCCAGAGGCTTTCATCAGATGAGTAAAAACTATTTGCATGTTGAGACTTGTTCTTAACACTTCTCCTGGATCTGCCAACTGACAAGAAAAAAAATCCCACCAACTACCCTGATGTTCACCCAGAGCCTGCAGTGAGATTTTGTGAGTTTCCTCACTAAAACAAATAACTTAATGGATGACCTGAGACAGGAGCTTGTTTGGTAGGCTTGGAAAAAGCCCCCCAGAACCACATCAGCCACATGAGCACACAGCCTGCTTCAAGCAGAGGCTGGTGTGAGCAAATATGGTTCTTGTCAGTATCTGCCACTGTTTGTCATCACCGCAGACCTTTCATCTGGCGCTGGCTCTGTGCACAGGGCTCCCTGCAGGGCTTAGCGAGAGCCAAGTCCAAGCGAGGCAGGACTGCAGCCTGAGACGCAGCTGAAAGGTCACGGCATCCCCACACCAGCCATCACACAGAGCAGGCAGAGAAGTAACTGTGCAGAGCTGCTCAATGCATCCCAGCAGCTTTATTTTTCTGTGTAGCCACTGAGTGTGAGTTGTGGCATGACGTTTAGGAGGGGCTTGCAGTGACAGGCTTTGAGCAGATCACATAGCAAGCAGTCACTGTGCCTGGCGCAGATTTTTTCTGACATTCCCTGGGCACCAGGACAGAAGCCAAAGGCGGTCCGTACCGGTGAAGTCATGGAAGCATCCAGAATACCTTCTTTTCACCAGTCCATTGATTTCTTTTCATCATCGGCTGGTGACCTCCTCCTGTCTCTGCAGTGAGAGACATTCACTAAAGGAACAGACAGCACCAAGGCCCAAAGGTGGCCTGTCCCCATGGCAGGAGTCAACACCTCACGCTTGATGCCAGGCTGGTCCACACAGCTCTCTGTGGCAGCTCTCCTCCTCATATTACAAGCTTATTAGAGATGCTGCAACAGTTACCCAGGGCCATTCCCAGAGTAACATTAACCGAACTGTGTACTACAGCAAAAAAAAAAAAAAAAGGATTGATGATACAGATTTGTCCCCACAAACCTGCCAGAAGCCATGCTAGAGCCAGTGCAGTAATGAATGGTGCAGGCAAAGCAACAGCAGTCCTGGGGGAAGGACCTTTCCCAGGTAAGCTCTTCAAATAGATTTGGGAAGCAGGATCTGCAGTGCATGAGCCCCCAGTTAGCAGAACTCCACAAGAAGCTGTGATATCTGCTGCCTGTCATAGAAATCTCATGTCTGTCACTCACAGATCCTCTTGTATTTCATTAGAAGGGTCAAAATGAAACAGGGAGTTCCCAAGCCCATCCACACAGCTACACTCAACCAGCCAAAGACCAAGGTTACTGTTCTTCAAAGCAAACAGATGGGCTTCACACTGGCCAAACACAACCATTCTTGAGATTTACTTGTATTTTAAGCTGAAAATATCCTTAGCTTAAGATTTTGGTTAGCAGAACACAGCTCTAGCCTTGTGGCTTGGGCAGCCTTGGTTCCTATAGCCAGATTATGTACGATGGGATGGGAGAAGCCTCTGGCTGTGCCACTGCCATCATCTATGTCCAGGCAGTGAGGAGCAGAGCAGGCAGCTGCCAGCAAACCAGGAATAGCATCTCTTAATTGCAATATTATAATGTCCATCTTACCCTTCTGCTCCAGGGAGAGGGATACTAAAGTCTGATGTTCAAAGGCTTCTCCTCTCAGTTCTACTTTTGCATATGTGTAGTGTGCATGTACCAGATGTGTACATTCAGTACGCACGTACATAAAGGTTATGCATGCACGTGTGCATTTCTGCAGAGCACAGTGCAGAGAGCGGTCCCCAGTCACACAAGCATCCTCCTGGCAAACACATACTCGGCTACATGTAATATTAACACATCAGCACCTCCGGTGACAGTTTCTCTCCCAGAAGTAGCTCTAGAGAATATAGCGACAGAAACATTATTTGCCGACTCAAGGGCTCCACCAGGAGGAAAACCAGCCCCATAACCATCCCCTCGGAAGGGCTAGAAGGAAGGTGCTCCTCTGGCAGGCTGGGTCACTACAGGCAGGGAGGCCAGAGTTGCTGTTAACAACGTTCAAAGCCAAGGACAAGAAATGTGGCAGGATTGGATTACCGCAGTGTCAGCCGGGCGGGGGCTGGCCGCAGCTCCTGGTGTGCTGCCACGCATGCAGCATCCTCACCTCCTGCAAAAATCTTACCAGTCCAGCAACGTCGCCTTCAGGCTGTCAAGAGATAGTAAGAGCTTGCTAATTGCCCTGTCTTCACCTCACTCTTTTCTTTCCCAGCAAGGGCTGGGAATAGTCACTGACCTACTGCACTCCACGGCGGTTTCATGACCAGAGAGCAGGGCTCGGAGCACACTGTTCACTTGTGGCTTTTGCTGATCATATCACGGGTTTTTCTAGGACCCGCGTCTGCTTGAATGAGAAGAACAGCAGGACCTAGAGGCCGTTTTGGATGTTAAAAGGTGGGACTCTACCTATGAGAGCCTCAAAGCCTCTTGCAGCCACCAGCCAGGTTTCTGCTCACCTGACCATTGCAGACACATCCTTCACTGTGAGACAAACCCTTCCAGAAGCACCTTCTCTGACCTGCTGGCTATAATGGGAGTCATGCACCAGCCTGGGACTCCAGCCCAGAGCACACAGATGATCTACTGAAGGGATGCATCACAGCTTCTCTCCTGCACACACTCCCATCAAGCTTTTTTAAGTGTAATGGCCACAGTGTGAGACGCACAGAGCCAGACCCAACTCGTCCACCAGAGCCCTCAGAGGCACATGGTTTCTGCCCAAGACCCAGCACTGGTGGGGGAGGAAGGGGCCTTGTGCCCTTCATGCCTGTCTCAAGGAGGCACAAAGGGGCAGCAGGGAGAAGACTTCTGACTTGACACCCCTAAGGGCACAGATGCCATCAGGTGTGAACCTCTGCCAGCTCAGACCCAGCTGCCGGTGCTCGGCTGCAAGCAGGCCTGGCTGGCCGCAGCTCAGGGGGCTGAACCCCACGCTCCTGTGCCCACGCAGCCAGGGCACCCGACCCGAGGGCGCAGTGTCCTTGATGTATCAGATACCACCCACCAGAATTATGTTTCTGGACTGTTTCACCTTTGAATCTAAGGGACTCCCCGAAGATTTCCCCTTGAGCCAGAAAATTCCAGAAAAAAGATATTGTTTGCTCCCTAGACTGCAAACCCCATTTCCAGGAACAAGAAACAGCAAGTCAAGAGCTCAGAAAGCACAAGACAGTGTATGGAGCACTTGTAACTTTCTCCCACAACCTTTTCTCCCACAACCCAAAAGCTCTGAACACCAACTTATTTTGGCACAGTCCAAGTCTATCATTTTGGATTTCACAAGAAAGCATGTAACCAGCAAACAAAGTCATGCTCCTCTCCACGTTCAATTTTTATTGAAACTACACATGTCTTTTACACACAAATGGAGTGGGAGCTGTTGTACCAGACTTTGGTATTTCATATACATTTACAGAACCTGAGCACATAGCATTTTCATATTTGAATATTCTGTATACTCTCATCTTACCTCACAACACTCAAAACAAATGTTTTTTAGGACTTTTAGTGACATAAAAATAGGTTCCATTCCTCCAACAACAGACCCATTTACAGTATTTTCTCTTTCTCCCCCATCAACACAGTATTTCCAAAAGGCACTGGATTTTATCTTCCAGTCCATACTTCTCTTGCAGTTGCAGAAAATTAGTGAGGGACATCAGTTCCAGCTTTTCTCACTATTCTCCAGGTCCCCCTCTGCCCTCTGCAAGTGCCTTATGTCAAATGATGCAGACTCTTCTCTAGGGAAAAATAATTCATCCCATTTCCATGCTCATTACATACTCCTGATCTTTTACTGAAACCGAACAAAGAGAGTCAGTTTTGCTGCTTATTTTTACACCAGGGAGTTATTTTTACAACAGTTCACTAGGAACTACACTAAGGCAGCGGACCTATTTCACAGAACTCAGGCACCCAGGGTTAAGGCTGATCTGGGCTAGCCAGGAAATAACACTTATACCACCCCATCACCAATAACCCCAGGGCTGTCAGCTCATCTCATGCCACGCATATCAAAAGCAGCACAAGATATCTGCAACAATAAGAAAGACTTATATAAGCTCTTAAACAAATCTCTGAACATTATGAAAAATGCTTGGGTTTAGTAAAGCAGAATCCTTTGCCTAGCTCATGTACATTCACTTCACCTTTGAAAAAAATGAGCACATCTATTTGCAAATAATCCACCTATGACTGAATAGTATCCCTTCCATTCCAAGTACCACCACAGTATGTTAACTATTCTTCAATCGCTCCATTCTCTGCATCTGACATCAAGAAATTAAAAAAAGTTTTCAGGCACACACCGGAACAGACCAAAAACCAAACAGCAGTCCTTTGTAAGTGCTGCTAATCCATACTACTTCAAGATTTGGTTTTGAACAGTTTAATACCTTCCTCCAGCAGCTCTTCTGTGACAACAGTTTCAATGCTTCACATTAAACACACAACTTGAAGTACCTTCATACATCATTGGTGCTTCCTTACAGCCCAAGTAGTATGTTTGTAGCACCTCAAGGGATAACACCTTGGAATGATATGCCTTCTCGCTCCACTAATGCAAAAGTGAAACTGAGAAGGGGAGAATATCAAACCATCCAGCATCACAGAAGGAAGACAGACAACTCCCAGAGCTGGCTGTTCCAGTGTCAGATGCCACTTACAACTCAGTGCAACTACAGACTGCTTAATAAGGCACTTGTTCAGAGAAGCAGGGAAAAACAGGCAGCACAAGCCAAAGAACTACAAGATGTGGTTTTCCTCCACTATTAACAGGCTTGCCTTTTCAAGGACCATTCAGTCAATTGATCTGTTCAATAACAGCTGTAAGACAAAAATCATAAGTATTTGATTTAAACTCCTACCAACAGTCATCAGATTCGCAAACAGAGTAAAAATGTTTTAAGATAGAACCCAGGTTAATGGGGAGATCAAACTGTATCCCCCTGGGTTTAATAAGATTTTATAGTTCATACCTCATTAATGTCTTCCCACATTCAGTTATTACTCTATCTGCAGCAGAACAAAATGGAAGAGCTTTTACTCTAGACAAGTCTATAAACATGAAAACAGAAACCATGAAAATAATTTATAGCAACATATATACACAGAGTGATACCTCATCTGGTTTTCAGATTAAAATACTGTAAAATGAGGTAAAGGCGCAGTTTGCTTTCTTAAAACACTACCAAAATCTTTAAAAAGTAGTAGTACTCAGGTAATTTTTTAAAGACAGCAATCACAGCAGATGAGTCAAGGGAATCTTAAAAAGGTTATCCTTTTGAAAGCTGTAGAAATTTTTTAAAAAGGATCCCTCTTTTTTTTTTTTTTTGAATGACAGAGAAATAGATTTACTTCTCAGACAAGCAACATGAAAACTCAAGAAAAAAATCCCAGCAGACTCCAATTCCAGGAGAGGAAGTGAAGACAACTTCACAGCAGAAAGTGAGATGGGGAGGGGGAGACAGACACCATTCATTTGCCAAGTTATCAAAAATCTGCATCCAAAGTGAAGACATTGTCCATGGTTTCTGCCATAACAGCAAAACGTTGATATTCTGAAACCCGCTTCTCAAAGAAATTTGTTTTTCCTTCCAGAGAAATATTCTCCATGAAATCAAAAGGATTTTCTGCATGAAAGACCTGAGGAAAAGAAACACTATTACCCTGGTGATTCTGATAGGGCAACAATGCTTTAAAAAACCCAACAAACAAAACAGTCAAACCCCTTTCAAGCTAGATCATCTGTAATATGCTGTAGAATCTATGGACACCTATATAAGCAAATTCAGTGCTGTGACTTGCCAGGAGTTTGGTCCATTGTGAAATTCATCCATGCAAGGTGCTTATTATCCTTCGAGGACTGCAGCACTTCAACACAGCATAAATTTCCCATTACAAACCTGCAGAGCAGCTGAAGGGAAACAATGGCCTGAATTGTTGTTGCTCTTCTAAACAGTGAGGCATATATATTAATGCTGTGGTTTCGGCTGTTGCTCACAGAAAGCGCAAGTGCTAAATATGACCTGCTCCCCGGGCACACTGAGAGAGCGCTTTGTGTGACAGCTTTCCTGGGTCTGTCCTGCCAGGCCAGCATTTCAGGCAATTGCATCTCTCACCTTTGAGAACCCGAGCTCCATCAGTAACCGGTCTGCAACAAATTCGATATATTGTTTCATCAAAGTGCAATTCATTCCAATCAGACCTACAGGTAACGCCTCTGTTAGAAACTCCTAGAAGTTAAAATACAGACAATATTCAGGGAAATGAAATTTAAGAGAAAAGGAGAGAAGACATCTGTGTTTCATCGTGTCACAACTTCTGATATTCCAGGCTACCCAGCCAGATGTCTGAATAAATAACTTGCATCACTAAACTCAACAAGTGTCTTCTGTTTTCAGTAGTTGTTTGTATCTTCCTTTATTTTTAGCATATTTTTCTGGAAAAGGCACAGAAATTTTTATTACTGCCCCTCTCACCTGTCTTCACCCCTCCCCACGACCTCATAAGATTGCAAGCTTCAGTGTAAGCTTGAGCTCTAAGTTCAATAAAACCTACAGACCATACTAGTGGGAGCAGGAATACACCCAGAAATCTTCAGTTTTCCTTGGCTTCCAGACATTACAGAATGACAGGTCAGAGAGGATAGTGATATATGTGAGTGCTGAACCCAGTCAAGTACATGTTTAGGCACCGATGCAATACCTGTCAGTGTTGTAAGGCAAAGCTGGGGCATTTGTCATCATCATGGTAGTTAGATGACAACAGAAAAAAAGAGAGTAAACTACAAACACTCAGCAGTGCAGAAACTTGTAGCTGCAGACGGGTAGCACTTCTTGTGAAAGAACCTGACAGCAACCTCAGAAAAAGTCAGAACCCAGCACGGTACACATGACCAGAAGAGACACTGTTTTCTCCTGAGGACAAGTAGGCATACAGCAGGGAGAGACAAAGATCCTGGAAGGACAGAGGTAAACAAACTCTTCTCTAAGAGACAGTTGCAGTTGGACTAGATGATTGTTGTAGGTCCCTTGCAACTGGAACTGTTCTATTTTACACCAAATAAGACAGACTTTCTTTCTTTCTGCCATTAAGGAAGAAACCAGCTGCCAGCTTCAGCTTCTCCCAGTTGCTCAACAACTGAATCAGAAAGCCTCTGACTTATCATCACCATTAGGAAAGAGGGAAAAGATGGTACAATGCATCAGGGATCCAGTCTTGAGCCAAGTATCAAACATAAAATCCCCAAATTTAGAAGTTAATTTGTTTATTTTTGCACATAAGACTAGTCCTGCACTGCCCACAGTGCTGTCACAGACAGGCTTACCTGCTCAATTTCAACAGCATTAACGATGATCTCACAGACCCGCTCTTCTGACGGTCTGTTCACTAAATAATGGAACATTAGACAAGCAAAATCACAGTGTAGACCCTGAAATAACAGAGAGCAATGAAAAAAAAAAAAAAAAGACAGACAGCTCCACATAGTTTGCTCTTATATTGAGGCAGCCTCATTCAGGTTGAAGCTTCCTAGACTCCTGCTTCTTTGACAGTCTTAATGTTACCACTTGTAGTTTACAAGCCAGTTAGTAACATCTGAAATCCAACACATACCACCTATGCCCAAATAATGCTCAGCACACATGTTTCTCAGGTAAATATTTCTGAGAGCTGCTCTACTGTGAGGGATCCTACACAGAGCTCTGCTGGGTCACTGCCTCCAATCAGAAATGCTTCTGCAGAAAGACTCGTATATCAAGTCCTTCTTTGGCATTTCTTCCCTTGCTTCTCCTCACAGTATTTTCAGAAAGGAAGATTCAGAGTCACCAAATCCAAGATTAACAAGTCATCCCTCCATGCAACATGCAGTTACTGCAAGGAATTTGCTACCACAACAGTCATAGGTTTGTAATACTTAAGGCTACTGTGTCCCATCTCAACTCACCTTCACATTTCACCCAGCCATTTTGCACAGAGCCCAGTAAATTGTGTTCATTCCCAAGATTTCCAGAAAAGCCTTCAGCCAGGATAAGACAACATCAGGAGACAAGCAATCCCTCACAGTCTGAGGGGAGTACAAGACAGCTGCTCCAAGAGGTGCCTCAGTTTTTATTTGAGCTTGCCTGGCTACAGCTTGAGCCTCTGGCTTCAGGCATACCCATCACTGTTAGAATAAAGCAGCACTGTGCTACCGTCTCTCCTCTTAACAGCAAGGTGGTGGAGCCTATAAGCACCGTGAGGGCACATACAGAATGAAAATCAGTCAGAAGGATTTGGCAGACTATGGGCTATGAGACAATCCAGTGCTATTGTTAACACAGGTCAAAACAAAACCAAGAAGCGAAAACATTTTTGGAAAGGCTACAAAACCATTGTGCTTCAGGTCATGAAATAGCCCTGAAACAACATCATTTGGGAAATACTCCTCAGCTAGGGAGAGCATTAGCTGCTTGCTGCTGGGCTTCCCGTGGTCTTGTCCAAGGAACATCACCAGCAGGATGCAGGACGTGCCCGGCTTCTCACCTGAACCAGTGTGCTCCACTGACTGGTGCTCCCAGCAGCTTCGCACCTTAAAGAACCAGGGATGCACCAGCTCAAAGAACAGCCTGGAAACAGAGCCTGCAGCTCAAAAAACATACTGAGCATTAACCATTTATCTGTTCAGGTGCATCAGAAAAGAGTTCGTGTAGTTTTCCGTTGTGGATTCTTTTTACTGCCACTGATTTTGTAACAGCATTTCCTGTTTTTTGATGTTTTTGATGCAGGTGCTGTATGCACCAAGCCTTACCCTTCATAACAACTCTGCAGTTGGAATTATGCCAGTGGAGCTCAAGAAAAATTCAGTCTTTTGATGCTTGACTCTGCAGAGAAGTATGGTTACACTGCTGTAGAGGAACTTACATCTCATTCACCTGCAAAAGTAATCCTTCTAACAGACAAACACTTCCTTGCTCAAACGGATCAGTTCATGATGACTCACAGAAACAGAAGACACCAGAAAGGTGAAGGCTGAAGAACTGTTTGGTTTTGCTTACTGATCATATCAATTTCTTCAAAAGTGGCTTTTAAATTAAAGGCATCTAGTAAGATGCCTCCTTTCAAATCAGTTTATCTAATCCATGGAAATTACTTCCATTATGATAAAGCTCTTTATTCTTTTAGATCAACTCTGGTAAGTTCAAACCACTATCATGTTCATACTGCATACAAAACTGGTCTTTCCGCTTTTTCAGTGCTGACAGCGCTGTAAGTTGTGCTGTGCCTTAAAGACAGGCCCCAACTGTAAGTAAGGAAGTGCTGCCAACTGGCAGGCAGTGGTGCAGGAAGCAGTGAAAACAAAGGGCACTTGTCAGCACGTGGCCTGTCACACTCGGTGTGCTGACATGCAGCCCCTCAGACACATCACATCTTAGGCTAAGCAGCACTCCCCTCTAATGCAGACCTGTAGCTGCCCCCTCCTGGGAGATCCCACCACTGCACAGTAATGCAAGAACATGGAAAGGAACAATACCTGCTGCACCTGCAGCAACCTGCCACAGTTGGCCAGGTGACACATGCAGAAGGCCATCTGCAAGCTCTGGGACCCCCAACTAGGGGCAGATGGGGAGTTGTACAAAGAGGCCACTTGAACCTGACTGAAGCAGTTAAGGCAGAGCAAGGCTCAGAGTCACACCCTAACTATGTCCTTGCCCAAGCCAGCCTCCATTGCAGTTGGGGACCATGCAACTCCACACCAGTCCTCGGGCAGCCAGGCCTTCGCCTCCCTTCATGGCACATGAAAACAAATATCCTCTTCAATCCAAAAAGTCCACCTTTTTGATCGTATTATGCATTGGGGTATCACTAATATGTATGTTTACTTCAAGAACAGGTATTTCTGCTGAGTGACACAGCAGCACTTAGCCTTAAGTTCATTAGTAACTTAGAGCTAGAAGTCTCCTTCTTTCCCCTTTTTACAAGTAGCCTGCTCCTTTGAAGGACTCCAATCTTCCTACATATCAGCAGTTACAGCTCCTCCATCAGGCTGTAGAAACAGGCTGATGGGCACTGTTGGGCACTGTTCTGGGGAAAGGAAGTCTCTTCTCTGTGCTGCCTAGGGGGTGATGTTAAAGCAGACACAGAAGGGTTACTGCAGGAGAAGCTCTAGGGAGCGTGGCCTGCAGTTACCTGGCAGGTAACCAGGACCTCTGTCCTACCAGGACAGTGCACCTTCCCTGGAAAACCCTGTTGCAGACACTGGCTAGCAGAGAACCTACTCAGGCTTCTACCACCTCCTTGGCCTCCATCAGTGTCAACATTGAAAAGGCTCCGTCGTACCCAGAAATACATCCTCTACTCGCTGCTGGATTCTCTTTTTCACTGGTTTCTACCCAAACACTCCTTTCTGCTCTCTTCATCTCCCCTCCAACCCTCCCTTACACCAGAGGCGGGCCACTGTGACAAGGCTATGGGATCTTTACTAATATAATTCTGCCCTTCCCCGGGAAACTCACTTTCCTTCCCAGACAGCATGCAGGGCGTGACACATTACCTCATCTCTGCTAATAAGTTCATTGGAGAAAGTCAGTCCAGGCATCAGGCCCCTCTTCTTCAGCCAAAATATAGCAGCAAAGGAACCCGAAAAGAAGATGCCTTCAACTGCAGCAAAGGCAACCACTCTCTCACCTGTTTAACAGAACACATTTTCAGTTAGACACAAAACAGTGTATTGCTCGTCAGCAAGATGCAACACTTGCCTCAGACAGACCAATGCTGGAGAGCAGCGATCCCCTTCGCAGCAGCAGGTGCTGTACCTGACCACATCTTTCAGCAGATCCCAAGGTCTGCACACACAACAGCAATTAACCACAGGCAATCCCAGCAGAACTGAAGAACCAGGGCACCCACTGAAACTGCCACAGGTCAGAAGGGAAAGAACATCATTGTCCAAAGTGGCCAAGACATTAGTACTCCTTTATCTCTTTCTCCTAAGAGGCAGGAAAATGGCTGTGTAACTAACAGACAAAACTGAGAGAAGAGTCAATCTCCTATAAATAAAACAAAAAACCCTACACCTCAATTTCTGCTTGTTGAGAATCTACATAAAACCATATTCTTAGAAGAGTAGGAGAACACAGAACACAATTCATCAAGACAGAAATAACTATTTATGTGATCCCACCTTTTACTCAAGGAAAGCACAGCATTATTGGTCCCAATTCTCCCTGTTCCCTACAGAAATGTATTTCTTCAGACTACAAGACCATCTGACTGCTTGGTGAAGACACATCATTCCATGTACTCTATTTTAAACAGCCTCACAAGATCCTTGAGTATATTCTAAGATGAAGAGCTTTTTCATTAAGTGCTGGTGCCTTCTCCCAGTGAGAAGTGCATAGAATTTTTGTTTAAAAAATAACACCAAAACAGTCCCACTTCCTCTACGAGGTGCAAATGCCATCTGCTGGCTCATCTGAAGAAATTCAAGTCAGGAAAAAAGCATGAAGAGCAACACGAACTTACAAGTATCACAGAAGTTACTAAGGAAAGAATTTGTCTGGCAACACAAAGATCTCCTAGGTTACCACTAGAGAGGAGTGGAGGAAGGCTGCTCATACGGTATAGGTTTAATGAAGACAAGACTGAATATTGATATGGTTTTTACCATGTTCCACCTGACTAGCTACATACATTCTCACCAGAAGTTACTTCTGGTTCTTTAAAACCAGAGACCCACAAGACACTACAACGTCTGTGGAGAACTCAATTTCACGTTTCAGGGATGCAGCTCACTCCCAGAGGATTAATTTGTAACATATGCAACAGAAACAATTTTTTAAGAAGGTACACACCAAAAGTGGATTCTCTGTCATCAATCCACTTCAGAGCCCAGTCTGCTTTCTTCTTGACACAAGGCATTGTTTCAATAGCATTAAATAAGAAATCCCTACAGAAGAAAACAAAAAGAAAACATCAAAGTAAGAAGTAATTTATGTAGATCTGCCCTGGTTATCCCTACTGGCTCCAGCAGAGGAACCCATTACGCTAGGCTCTGAACTAACCCAAGTAAGAGACCATTCCTAACCCAAAGGGCTGATGATCTCTGATAACAAGGGCACAGGGAGGCAGATGTGCAAAAAGTGACGAACTCAAGCTCTCAGAGGAGGTGAGCTGCAGAGATGGTAAGCAAACTCAAACATCCCATCCCAGGAGTGCCCACTTGCGGGAGAGCTGAGCACGCACACAATCAATGTGATCAAGTAATGCCTGTTTATTACAACTAAGAAAGCCCTTTTATAGTGTTCTCCTGCACACATGAGTAACATGCAGTACAAGTCCTCAAGACTGGACAGTTAACTTAGCCCGCTCTTTAAACCTTCTTATGATTGGATAAAAAGTGCCCCATCAGCCTTGCCAGGCTTCCTGCCTTGTGTAACTTCCTCTTCCGTCCCAACCCCTTCCGGGGGTTGTTTGTCTCCTCGAGTTTCTCCCCCCTCATTCAGGGTCACATCCTTATCACATTCTTGCACGGCTGAGGCTCTTATCCATCTTGCTCTCATGCAGGATTGCTCACATGGCCATTCTCTCGCAGAAAGCTCTCTAGAATCCCAACACCCACCCACCAGATCACACTGCCTCTCAGACTTAAAGCCACTTCCTACCCTCAGAGCTAAACTGTGTCTTGCCCAACTCCACAAAAGGAACTGGACAATTCCCACGAGCACAGGCTCTGTTCCCATGCTAAACACCTGAAAGGAAATCTTGTAGTCCTCCCACGGTCCCCACACAGGATGCCACCACGGGAAATCAAGCTCTGCCTGACCATCACCATGGTGGTCTCTCTAAGGGAAAGTATTTCTTTTGAAATGTATTACCATTTGGACTAGGAAGTTCTCTAGACAACAGAGGTGATGGGGCTCTCCAAAGAACCCAATACTTCAAAAATAAGCAGTTCAAGTTGCATGAGAAAGCACTGACAACAAAAAAGCTGGCAGAATGCAATACGCTGACTAGTGTATGTTGGATCACAAGCACTCCATTTTCCGAGGCAGATCCTTTGCTGATGTGAGACCAAGCGCCTCAAGACGCACAATACAATAACCACAAGGAGCTTGTCTGACCTTTAACAACATTTCACATAGTCCACACTTCCCGCAATCAAAGATTTACACAAATATTAACTAACCTTCTGACATTCTCACATAAGTCTGTTGGTCAGTAATCTTCTGTCCATTTTAGGGGTCAGGCATGCAGGCCTTGAACACTTTAAGGGGCTGTCTCCAGCTCCCCAAGTATGAAACAGAAGACAGCTGCTGCTGTTGCTGCCCAACAACAGTGCCACTGGACTAGGTGACAGATTGTCCATGGGTCTGTAACACATCCAGAGGTTTACCTTTTCTCAGGATCTTTGATGTAAGTGTCTATGAGCAAGCTGTACATCTCTGAGTGAATGTTCTCAATAAGAATCTGAAAGCCATAGAAACAACGAGCTTCTGGGATCTGCACCTCCTGACTAAAACGCGCCACCTACCAAAACCAGAAAGCACAGCAATAAGTACAGTAAAACCAGTCCCACATGACAGTACTCTAAGCTTAACAGGAGAGACAATAGATCTCTACCACAGACGGGAGCAGTTCAACCCTACTTTATTCACAAATACATCAATAGGATCAGTATGGTGTGGAAGAAAATAAAGCAAACTAGCTAGAAGTAAATACGTCTGAGGTGCATATTGGGTAGAGCTGCAGTTAAGCATGAGAGCACATGTACACAGGAGGAGAATAGCAAAATACTGCAATAGTAAACACAGCCGCAGACTTTTTGTTCATCAAACAGTATAAAACATGTTCATGCAATATATGCACATACACTCTGATACACTCTACATGTTACGGATATTCAAGATCTAAACTTGGCATTTGCAGTGAGATACCACTGATAACCTGTGGTGAGACATTCTGCAGCCCAGAACTGATTGCAGCAGAACTTCCCCACCTTTTTAGCAGCACCCATCTGTAGCCCTAAAAGATTCTAAGACGCCATTCAGTGAAAGCAAACTGGATAACACAGAGCATGGCACAGCACAATCCCTCCCTACTTCTCATCCAACAGAAGTATGGAAAGAAGCGTGGGGTTCTATTAATTCCATGAGAAATGTGATCAACACAGCCTGGCAGAAGGCTGAGCTTAAAAACTGTGTCTGTGATTTGGAGTCTTGCTGACCCAGTTTCAAACTCAGACACTAGCCTCAGCAGAACAAGCTGCTTATTTCCCTTGGCAAAGATGAGATGATGGAAAGAAAAAAACGTACACATTTAATAAACTTATGCATTAATGTGAAAAAAAAACAAAACCAAAAAGCCAATAAAATTAGTAAGTATTCAAGCCCTCTGTAAAGTTTTCTCACCAGGTTTTCATTTACAATTCCATCACTGGCTGCAAAAAACGCCAAAATATGAGAGATAAAGTATTTTTCATCTGCTTTCAGCTTGTTCCAATGAGGAAGGTCCTTTGACAAATCAACCTAATGAAAAGAAAAAAGAAAAACGTTATAGCCCTTTATGAGTTTGTCAGTCTGTAAGAACAGAAGCAACCCAGTCAAATGACTGAGGCAGAGTTTTGGCATTTGCTCTCAAATCTTTACATGTAGAGAATTTAAATACATGTGACTGTAAAAAACGACACACTGCAGTACTGCTGTCTCCCTCTGCAACAGTAACATCACGTCTGCTTCGCAGTTTACACTTTTGTAATCTGAAATAAAAATCAGTGTCTACTGAATTATAAATAAATCAGATTTTGAAGAGTATTAGTATCTTCTTATCATGAGTATGAACATGCACCAACAAGCAGAGCTCAGTCTGAGACACTTGAACTCTAGTTGAAATAAATGCTGATACTCCAAGAAACCTATATCCAGGTGTGCTGAAAGATGGACTGAGGGGACTTTTGTCTCTGGCAGGTGTTCAGCCTCCATCCCACCACAGAATAGCACAGGGCAAATGCTGTGTAGCTGCTCTCATCTACAAGACTGAACTCTAGCCACGGCAGAAAACCACAACTTCCTTTGCATAGTCCTTTTCTGTTTGTTTGTTTGTTGGGAGAGATTTCTGAACCACAACAGCAGTTAAGTAGGGCCAGATGTGAAAAATACAGAGGTTTAAAAACTTGTATACATGTGTGTATAAACATGTACGCATATAGGTGTGTATATAAACACATACACACACAAACCTCTTTTACAGTTAACTTTCCAGTTCATTTGGAAATGCACCCACAGATGGTAGGACAGTGTAAGAAGGAAGCAATAATATGGTAAAAGAGCAATGCTGATCAGGCAGGTGTTTAATTGCCTTTTCTTTAACAGCTTAAATCAACTTCCACTGTAGCAGAGCAGTAAGCCTCCCAGGCAGGCAACAGAACAGCACTTCTACAGACAGCTGCTCCCCACCATCCCAGGATGCTTTCTGGCCTATTTAGAGCCTGCCAGTGCTTTCAGTTCACTCCTCTGCAATTGTAGATCACTGTTCACAAACAAGGAAAGGCCACAGAAGCTTCAGTTTGGAACAAACAGCTCAGTTGGCAGGTAATCTCTCCAGGTCAGTGCAGTGTTCAGAAGCCTCCACTGCTTCAAGCATAGCAAGCTGAGGTCTGCTCAGGTCTGTGTAACCAGCAACCTCAGGGAAGAACTTACAGCTTGCATTATAACATAGGCCAAGCATCTAATCAGGGCAATTAGGAGTTGATTAGAAACATTTTTAGCAAGCATCCCTGATTATCACAATCCTTCTGGAAAACAGGTGCCTAACATTAGAGAACAGCATTCACATGAAATTATCCAGAACATCTTACACAGGCAAGGAGTTAGTTGCAGGTACAGAGACCACAGCAGCGTAGGAGCTATGTGACCCCAAATCAGAGCTATCTGACTTAGGCTCCCTCTATAACCAGAGAAGCAGCCCAGGATACAATTCCATGTTATCCTAAACCAAACACCTAAACCAGCTCTGCTGAATTTCTCCCAAGCAGCTTGCATTCCACTGTCCATGAAGGAAGCCCTGTTCTGGTGCAGGCATGTCACATTTGATGCAGTTAGCTCCAACCCTCACAACAGAGAAGCCCACAGCAGAGCTAGGAAGGAAGCACCAGGACCTCACTCTGAGTGCCTCGTGCCAACCCATTGGCCCCTGGGCTCACCTCTTCTGCTGTCCAAAAGGAGGCCTGAGCCTGTTTATACATTTTCCATATGTCTGGATACTGGATGGGGAAGATGACGAAGCGGCGGGGATTTTTTCTGAGAAGAGGCTCCTCATCAGGATCCAAGCCATTTTCAGCAGCAGTTGGAGAGGAGCTCTGAAGATAAAGCACAGTTCTTGTTAAAGTTGCTGTTACATACTCCTCCTCTTCCCCATATCCCAAAGATGTGTTTCAAAAGCCACCCATGTCACACAGACACTCACCTGCCCCTCTCGGGTGGATGCACTGCCCATCCCTGGGGTACCTGTCCCCTCACCCTCCATCTGTGCTCCCGCTGCCGCAGCAGCAGCGCTGTCTGTCTGCCCGGCTCCACTGGCACCTCACACCAACAGCCCTCCCAGGTGCACTGGTGTCAGGAAGCGCCTGACGCTGGTGTGCCAAAGAGAAAGCCCTTCTGCAGTGCGAGGAGAAAATCTGCCCCTGGAGACAACATCAGCCGCTGTGGTACTGCACATGGGGAGATATGTGTGAGAGATGCACACTGCCGCCAGCCTGCATCCAGCACAGCTCTGCAAGGCTCACCGCCCCGGTCACCTCCAATCATTCACTTTACACTGAACCACTGGGGCCTGGATGGACTTTCTTAAAAATGCCACAAGATCACAGCAACTAATCCTGTTTGGTGGAGGAACAGCCCTGTGCCACAGCAAGTCTCTTCATGGAGGCTCATGTACGCAATCCTGCAGGGAGCAGAAGGGAGCCTGCACACCAGCCCGAGTCTGGAGGCTGCTCTGGGGATGTCTCTCAAGTGCTGATACAAAGCTACATGCCTCTCTTTCCAACAGCAGGAAAAACCTTGCCCGGAGTCACCCATCCCCACCCTGCTCCCTCTGTGCAGGCTCACAGAGAATGCCTGTGCACAGCTTTTCCACAGAGAGCTACCAGCCTGGCAGCGGTGGGTACAGCTGACGTTTAGGAGACAGACCAGTGAAGCTGCACGGAGAGGGCACTCCGTGAGCAGGGCCTTCACCTTGCCTCTATCTGGGGACATCTGCTCCTGGGATCAACAGCAGACAGCATCCCTGCCAGGCACATCACCAAGCACCTACTGAAGACAACCACTGCGAAGAGCTGTCAGGACAGCATGCTGCAACCTCTCCAGAAGGGCTAGTGACTCACACTGATCAATGTTTAGTCAGCAGGATGTCTTTCTGGGTTGGTTCTGAGATCCCACTGACACTGAGGATAATTAACCACAGGCAGCATACAAGGCATTATATACAATACAGCAGGAAAGGGGAGCTAAAGTTTTTAAATACCATTGCTTCTACCCTCCTAGGAGGTGCCAAAGTTCTTTCCTTACCCAGTCTGCTTGTAACCACTGACATAAAAAAAAGTAATCCTTTACTTCAATTTGGAAAACACCATCAAACAAATAATCCTACTCACATTTAAAAAACAAACAAAAAACAAACACGTGCACACTGCATAGCTGGCATACATACCACAGATTCACAAAGAAAACACATTAGGAAGCACATTCTGGGTTAAAATTTTACCACTTTATTACATTTTTAAATATTACTCAATTACACAAGACAAATTTCCCAGCATCATCTTGCAGAGTCTCTGCTGAAGGCCACAAGAGTGCAAGACCTTTCATATTTCCCAGGACGTAGAGATGGTTGCAGTAACTCACTGGAAGTGCCACAGGGCAAAATTTGGGCCCAGAGGGGACAGCGCCCTGTCTTAGCACACACCTCAGGGCCTGCCATGCAGCTAGCATCTCCATCTGGTTCTGCACCAGCCATCATCCTTGAAAAAGAAAACACTGCAAAAGTCTTCCTTGTTAGCCCAGCATTTTCCTGAGCCTTCTATATCACCTGGGGACAATTCTCAAGTATATATTTTAGCCTAACGCGGTGAACTAGCAGTTACTAACCTCGGCTTTGATGTTTCTGAGCCATTCAAAAGCCAGCATGCAGGGCCTGTAATGCAGGGAGATACTTGAAAAATTCTTCTAGTGTACAGGTGGAACACAGGAAGAACAAAGTTCTGCTATGGCAGGAAAACTGGAGATCAACACTGAGACAAGGAGGAGCACTTGTCATTTTTCCAGCCTTTAACCACTGCTGTGCTGCAGGCCACAGAGAGAGGGGTCAACACACCAGAAATACTGTCACTGCACAGTGAGACAGAAAGGCAAGAGAAGAAGAAAAGTCTCATGACTCTGGAGAGTGCTGATGGCAGGGAAAGCAGAGATGGCTTCCAGGTGCCAAAGACTGAGAGTGATGGCATGACCCTGAGAAGGATCACCACACAGAACTGGAAAATGGTCAAGTTTTTAAGAAAATAAATGAAGTATTTTAAGTTTAAAAAGCAGAAGGGTCAGCCCACAGACTACATGTCCTGGTTCAGCTAGGATAGGGTTAAGTTTCCCCAGCAGGGGAAAGGGATCTCCAGCGGGGTTATTCATACCATGCTGATGTCAGGTCCAGTGGCAGCGCGGGAAGCTTTTCTCTGTGGCTTTGGTCGTGGGCAGCACGCGGCGGGCTGTCTGTATCCATCGTGGTATCTCTCTGTATATCTTTTGTCTTGTTTACTGTTATTACTGTTTGTTGTTGTTCAGATTGTTTATTACACTGTTGCATTAAATTTCTTCTTATTTTAACCCAGGGTTTGTGCCCTGCTTGTGTCCGAGGGTGGAGGAGGGACAACGGCAATGTGGTCTCCGGTCCCGGCAGGGCTTAAAACTATCACACTACACCATACCGGAACCTCCCCCTCAACCTACCTCCCACTTCCCCTAACCCCTTCTGGGGTGGAGAGGAGTTTCACAAGCAGGCTCCATTTTCAAACTGGCAGGCAGCTGCTGGCTATGAGACAATCCTGCCTCTCTCCATTTTGGTTTCCATTCCTCCTAGCCAAACTTTTATCAGAGCACTACTCGTTACCTAACTTGTTTGCTAACGCAATACATGTCTTGGTACAACTCAGCTGAAAATTCATGCAAGATCCTTCTCTCATTCAGTTATGGATGCACAGCACACTCTGATCACTGCCAGGGCTTCAGAGCAACCACCACCTTGCGCTGAAGGAGAACAACGTGTTCCCAGACCTCCCTTCCTGGCCCCAGGAAGCACTGGCAGAGATATGGGGACCTGGAGAATGTAACATGTTACTAGGCCGATACACCTTCTGCTGTCAGTCTGCACCCTGGATCCTTTCCTTAATCCTATGACGGTGCATAGAACAGTCCACGCTCACTGCAGTAATGAAGAGCATCCATTTATAATGCGAACATGCTACTTCCTGTTCAGACAACACAAGCCAAACGCATAAAAGAGCTGAAGCTAGTGGGAACAGCCCAACACCTGTTCAAGCAGAGTCAGCCAGAGGAGAATGCCCAGAATCATGTCTTGCCGAGGTTTCAGTATCCCCAAGGATGGAGACTACACAACCTCTATGAGCAATCTGTGTCAGCATTTAACCACCTTCACAATAAACAAGTTCTATTTTCTTACAAGCAAATAGAACCTGCTGTGTCTCCATGTGTGCCCACTGCCACTGGTCCCATCACGTGGCACCACTGAGAAGGGCCTGGCTCCATCTCCTTTATTCCCTCCGTCAAGTATTTACCCACACTGATGAGATCCCCCGGAGCCTCCTTTCCTCCCAGCTGAACTGTGCCAGCACTCGCGGCCTCTCTTCGTATAACAGATGCTCCAGTCTCGTAATCATCAGGCCTTTGCTAGACACACTCCAGTACATCATATCCCAGTTATTCTGCAACTGCTGGAGAGAAACTCTTCTGATGATGACAATAAACCCAATGGACAACAAACAGTGCCTAGTGCTACCAAAGCTCTCTCCATTCATTTCAAGTTCAGCAAACTAGGAAACAACATATATACACACATACGACCACCACCCCACAGCAAAGACTGTTAGTTACATGTGTAAGTGTGTCAGTTACATGCCCTGTATCACTTGTAGCCAGGAAAAAGGCAAAAGGCGCTGGCAGAACCCACACTGTGATGTGGCACATACCACATCATGGTATGTGACCATGAGCCCTTCTGCATCTCCATAAGAGGCTTCACGGGCATCCCACGAGCTTCCAGAGGCTCCAGGCCAGCGCAGGCCATGCGAGTGGTGACTGGGAAGATCACCTGCACTCCCGGGAGAGACGGCTCCTACCGCACCGTGGCTGAGGAGCACAACGCCCGCTGGTTCTGCATGCCTAAGGGGATGCACAGCACTACCGCCTGCCCTCCTTGTGGGTACAGCATGCCATAGTTCACAGAGGGAAACATTAAGGCAATTTTTTAGGCTTGTATTTAAGGCCTCGGTTTTTGGAAACTTGAGTACTGCCAGGATGCAAAGGTTTGGGAAGACCATGTGGGTTTCTCTGGGTAATGATCCTTTACACTCACACGCCTCAGCCTGGCTCCGCAGGGTCACACCGGGGAGCACCCAGAATGGAGCTCTGACACCTCCCGGGGTCAGACCCTCCTGGCCCACGGGGGCTGGGAAGGGAGGGCCACCCTGCCTGCCTCGGCGGCAGCTCGGGGCAGAGGGGACGAGCTCTGCCTTCCCGGCCCAGGCGGGCACAGCTCCGCACGCCCAGAGCCCCACGGGCCCGGCGCTGCCCAGGCCCTGCACCAGGCGACCCGAGGCCTCCCAGGCCCGGCCGAGACCGGCTCCCGAGTCCCGGCTGGCTGTATTTTTTCATCGCAGGTGTATTTTCAGGGCTCCCCGCGGTCACGGTGACCGAAGGGTACGACCCGCCCGAGCGGGACAAGGACACGAGCGCGGGCCCGTGCCCTGGCCAGGGTTATCCAACGCGCCCCCACCGGCGGTGTCAGCGGACCCCCAGGGCGGGTGGGGGTGAGGCCATCGCCTCCGCGCCAGCCCCGCACTCGCCGGGGGAGGCCTCGAGAAGCAGCAGCAGCGGCGGCCAGGCACCCCGGCGGTACAGGAGGCCGCGGCGCCCGGCTGGAGCCCGGCCGGAGCCCGCGGCTCGAGCAGGGCCTCGGCCGGGCAGGCGCCCGCAAGACCGGGGATGCCACAGCGGCGGGCAGGGCTGCGCTGCCGCCGTCCGCGCTGCCTCCCCGAGACGCCCACGGCACCGCTCCCCAGCGGCGAGCGGGTCCCCCCACGCCGGGCGGCGGCGGCTGCGTGCCCGGGACACCCGCCGCGGGGCCCCACCGCCCCGGCCTTACCCGGTCCGGCCCCGCCGCTTCCTGTAGGGCCGTTCGCCCCCGCCGCTCGCCCATGGCCGGCGGCGACTGGGCCGCGAGAAGGCGGAGACAGCTGCAAGGGGCACGGCCAGGGCCGCGGCCGCTCCTCCTCCCCGGGGCGGGCGGACGGCGGAGGCCCCGGGCCCCGCCGCAGCGGCTGGGCGCGGCCTGAGAGCGGCACGTCCGGCCCCTGCCCCGAGCACAGCGAGGCGGCCGCTGAGCGGGAGCCGCCCCCGTGCCCTTGGGCCCGGGTCGGCGGAGGGCTCGGACCGCACCGCAATCCAGCCCGGAGCCGGCCCTGGGCTCGGGGGCAGCCAGCGCACGCAGGTCTGTAGCTGCTGGCCCTGGGCTGCAGGCCGCCACCGACGGTCTGTCTTCGTAAGGAAAAACCCAAACCCGCCACCAACAAAAGGAACAACCACCCAAAATTAGGAGAAAAGCCCAGGCAGCCTCTGAAAGACAGTAATGGAAGATAGAGGAGTTTACAGCAAAGCAGTAAATACTTACTGAAGAATGTGTGGAGCTGAAGAGAGAAGTGGTAGCTGTCAGACAGCCTGAAGTGCCTATTGCAGGGTACAGGTGGGCACTAGAAGTGTGCAAGAAAGAGCAAGCTCTGTAAGAAAAAAATTCTTTTTTTTAGATCCATCCTGAGCTAATAACAGACCTCAGAACACAGTCGAGTAATGCATAACAGAGACACAGACGTGTAGTTCCTGGAAGTGCTTGCAGGGGCCTGTGAGTGCAAACACCAGGAGTGACAGTACTCCTGACATTTACGTCTGTCACTCCTTCCAAGCAGTGAGATTTCTTCCAGAGCTGAGAACCGTCAGAGTTCAGTGGTTTCCTCTTCCTTCCTCATCCCAAAGCAGGCCAGGCCCTCGGGCCACCTTCCTGTAGACGTGGGTCATTTACCAAAACAATCAAATAGTCCGTAGGAAAAAGAAAAGTCCCACCCACTGGGTATGGCCTGGTTTGTCATGAAGACCTGAAAACAAAGACACAAATCTGAAAGTAAACACCAGTGAGTGAGAAACTAAAAGTTTATGTGCACCCAGGCAGTTAGGCAGCACACAAGCAGGACTAAGCCACTCTTCAGAGGCCAAGACAAATGCCCCAGAGCCCAGGGTGGACCCTTCAGGAGGAGGAGGACCTGGAAGCCGGGTGTTCCCCAAGGGAGACAAGTCTGTAGACACTGTGCACCACCCCTGCGATCACTGCCCAGTGATCAGTCCAAGTGCTGGCCAGACATCCCTAAGCACCCCACAGCCACGGAAGGTACATAATGGATAGGTAGGGACTTTAAGGGATTCTGGTATCCTTTTCCAGAAGGGTAACCTCCAGTGGTGTTAGTTCTCTGTCATTAAGAATTCCCTATTTTTTTTAAAGTCACCTGGCCACCACAGAGTGACTGAGACCTGCCCTCTTCTCTGTTTCCCACGCGTGGGAAGTGGAAGCCAGGCCAGCTGGGCTCTTCCGGAGAGTATCTGCCTCCTGCAGCTTTTTTTACACCTTGTGAGAGGAGCTCAAACCTCACTGGGGCAGGGGGTGAGATAGGTTCAGTGGCAAGATCTGTGTAGCAGAGGCAACCATGATGGTCCTAAGCATGAGAGCAGCTTCGGCTTTCTTCCAGTGAGATTTCTGAGGAGCCGAAGCACATGCCTAAGCAGCAAGTTCCTAACAGCATAGCAGAAACACACAAACAGTAAATGAGAAAAGATGGTTTTCCACTAACAACACCTGTGGTTACCAGCCTTCAAGTGTTATTACAAGTTGCTTAATATTCACATCCAACAGCTCCACTCACTGACATACCAAATACCAGGGATTCCACTATTTTGTCCAGAGCAAATGATTAGAATAACACTGAGCGATGTAGAGCAAACTCAGTTGACCCATTGGTGTGTGTAATGTAGAGCATGCTGAGGGAGACATGAGTTTCTGGGCCAAAAACTCAAGCACACTAATCATATTAAAGAACACTGACCCATCAGTCATCTTAGCCCCTGAACCTAATTATCCTGGCTGCTGTTTCAAAATTCCCAAATAATAGATTGTCCCAATGAATATTTGACAAAGTTTAAGAACTACCACAAATTAATATAATTAGCAACGGAAAGGCATTCAAGTATTTGGGGATAACTTAAAGTCACACCTGCCCTTTTACAAATGCACAGCAAACATCTACTTACATGGTATCTAAAGATTAATATACAAAGGAAAAATACCACAAAGGAAATGTACCACAAGGACTAACAAAACAGCAGTTGGCTGATCTTGCACCTCCACAAAAATCCACCAACTTGTTAACTTCGTTTTATATAAATTAATTACATCACATACATACTGAAATATGGAAAAGCACTTGTGGAACTATAAAATAGCTTACCAGCAGAATAAACATACATATGTTTATGCACGATTTTGCAAGATTTCCTACTACTCAGCTGTACAATGCCATTTTTAGAACAAGGTCCCCGATGGGTGGTGGAAGCTGTGTTTGTTCCTTAGCTCCTAACTGCCTGGTGGTGTGGCAGCTGGCCTGCCCCCGCGCCCACGGTCCCTCACCTGCACTCGCTCACAACAAACACATGCGCTGGGAGCTGAGGATGTGTTTCTGCATGGGGAAAGACTCTGATCTGCAGGATCACATCCAGTGTTACATCCTGAAAGCGTGGCAGCACTTCCTGGAGGTGCAGGACACTCCACAGCAGGGAGGGGAGCAGACCCAGGGCAAGGCAGCACCCCAGAATGGGCGTTCCCACTGGGTGGCCTGTGGCTTCACAACAGCTCTCTCGCTCTGCTAATTACAATTAAGGGAGGTGCAGCAGCAGCAGCACACACCTTTAGTACATGGTTGGATAGACCCAGACCTTACAGGTTTACTAGCACAGCTTTGCATTCCAAATGTCCAGTGGAGTAATTTTGATCCAACTCAAAAAAAAAAAAGCAGTGGCCTGTCCACATTCTCATTCACATCCTTCCGAAGGAAAACTACCTGCAGGTTCATGCTGCATTTAGTAGCTCTGAAAATAATAAAAGAAATGAAAAAATTTAATCTGTAGTTGCATCAATTACAACTTTTTGGGCAAAGGATACTTCCATGGCAAGGCAAAGTAAGTTACTGATACAAAGTATGTCCCAAAATTTTACCTACTAAGGCAGCCAAAACGGAGTCATCACATCATCACAGCTTGAACTACAATGCCTCTTCCCTCCCTCCCCCAAGATATTTTACTTACTTTGAGAATACTAAGCTGCCTTTTAAAAATGCTTTCTAAATACCATTTTTTATATGAAGAATGTCATTTCAGGTAAGTTGGAAGAATTTTCATTTATAATAAAGTGAAATCCACTTTTTCAGCTTAAAACTGTTCACTGTATGAAAATCAATTTGTGATTAATTTCAGTATGTCCAAACCAACTATCTTCCTAAACGACTCTCCTCACAGAGAAACCTTATCAGAGCTTGTGGCAGCAACCTATTTTCCAATAGGTTTGCATGAGTATAGTATTCAAACATACACACTTGTGTTAGCTGCTGTTGTCACTGGACAAGGGATACTGAAAAGTTTCACCATTATAGAAAGAAGTCCCAAAACACTTGGGAGCAACCGACTACTGCTTGCTATACTAAACAGTATATTACTGTAACTTGTGGTGACATTTAAAGACAAAACCCCCGTTTATATTAAGTAAGCCATAAACAAAGGGGGGAAAAAAGTCTCACAAGCTTGTGTTTCAAGCAAGACATTGTTATTCTCTTAAAGACAACTCCACAGAAAATCCTTAAAAAATAGATAAAAAAATTAAAGCCCTCTGTGCTTCTCAGTTCAGCAAATCTGCTCGATAATAAGATAATTCAAACAGCTGCAAATTAAAACCATGAAAGCTATTTCCAACTAGGAAAAGGCCCATCAGTGCTCCTGATGATGCTAGGAAGTGCTGCCAGGCAAGGACGACACCCTGATGAAGTCCAGATTCCAGTTGTGAAGCCTGTTCGTGTCCTCCCCACACAGACCATGGGGGAACTTCTAGCACTGCGAGTTCCCGATAGTCACTGAAGCTTTCACATGACCCGTTCACCTACACATTTCAATCTGTGCGTGGACATTCAGACCTTAGGATAAGCAGATGCCACACGCACTGAAATCCAGTTAATCCAGACTTGCAAAATTTCCTATTCGATTCTGGCAGACCTGTTATTAAAAAGGCAAACTGAAGAGTCCAGAACAGTCAAATCGTACGAAGCTTGAAAAGAGAAAGGGAATCAAAGCTACTAAGCTAGGTATCTGTAGTTTGTCCTAGAGAGGAAGCCTGAGAAATGCAAGTGTCAGTGAAGCGAAGAGTACAGACACAGAAGCTCAGAATGGCATCTACAGATTCACACAGAGAGACACGATCCACAGGTTTTAAGAACACTAGAAAAAGGGAGTTGAAGAAGAGCAGTAAGCTTCCTCCGAGAAGGTTACTACTGATCTGCTGAACAATCTCTGATGTGGTGTTAAGAACGCCGAAGAGATGTGCTGAACTAGGGCTCTCCGGGAGCAACAGAACCGCAAGGAAAGCTGTTGGTGGTGACTGGGGGATTACTCCCACCTGCACCCCAGCTACTGAGGAAAGGCTCACACCCTGCACTCTACACACTTCTCTCTGGATACACACGTGGAAGTAAACTTTCAAAAAACAGCAGGTCTGTATGCAACTGTGAAAATTATACAAAGATAAACATATCTTAAGAGATTAGGAAAATTTCCCTTCCTCTCCCTCCCTGAAGGACTGCTGCTGTACAAGGGTATTGCTTTGATTCACAAATTTGCCAGTTTACAGACTTTGCAATGACTATCTTTCAGGAAAGGAAAGTAATTCCCAAACCAAACAGATGGGAAAGGCCACTTGATTACAAGCCCATACAACTTTTCACTTCTGGAAAACTAACAAAGCTGTAGCAAGCTATTTACCTTCTGTGCTGGATACAGTTAGCTAAGGAACAGAAACCAATGCTGAGAATTAGCTATGGAAGTCAGCACTAAAGGTGTCAGTTTTCCCTAGATTCAGGAGAGGAACTAGCTAGTAGTTGGTGATAACACTTTATTAGTAGCTACCTTTATTTCTTACTTCAGCAATTATGAACAGCTAAGGATTTATGCTATTAGAAAAAATGTAAACATTACAAAATTTTCCTTTAACTAATTTCTCTACCAATCTTAAAAGTGAACTAACAGAAGGGCTTAAGTCAAAGGGAAATGAGGTGTATGATTTTAATAAACATTTTTCTTATTAAAATCTTGATATAGTTTAAATATACCATACAGAGGAAAAAAGCTATTTATAAAGCTACATACACATTTCAAGTCAATGACGACAGCATAAATCATTCTAGATTCCCTCTCCACTTATCAGAATGCTTGTGTGTATATATGGTGAGCTACTGTGAGTCATCTGCATAATTTTTGTCTAGCTATACATTACAGGACTTAAAAAATGTTTAAGCTATATACAGAAATATATATACATATAACATATATTTATATGTTATACATACACATACACTTATATACATATACACACAATACATATATATATATATATACACACAGTACTTTACATTTATATATGGCCTTTCACCCAAGGGCCTTGGATACTTTTTAATACATCAAGTCTCACAAAGCTTTGTGAGGGAGGGACCTTTATTTTACAGACTGTAGATGCCTATTCTAAACAGTTTCTTTTGTTGCTTTCTACTAACTTGACACATTTCAGTTAGAGGCGTTTTTGGTAATGGAAATAATTACACCAGTTAGAAATCCAGGCATAGGGTGTATGTTGCTTTGTACCTTTGTAACTATCCTTCTTAGTACATGAGAACAGCCATACCAGTGTAAATTTTCTCTATACTAATACACCTATATCTAGACTTGTGTAGCTGTACCGCTTTTTATTTTAAATTGATACTAGAATAGTAAAATCTGATACAGTTTTGAATTTAAATACACTGGAGGTCACAACAGGAAATGCAGAATAGACTCCAATTCTTGTACAATGAAACTATCCTTTTCTAGGACAATTGATTTAAGAAGTATTAGTACATGCAGAAACAGTCCTATATCTGTTTACTTGATTTATCTGCAGTTTAACTACACAAGCCTGAAACAGTCAGTCTTATTTAGAAAACAGGATTTTCAGCATGTATTTGGCAACTGGTGATCAGAATTTCTCATCTCAACTGTCCTCCATACCTCTAGCAACTAAATAAAGTATGAAAACAGGCTTTTTTGAAAATTACAGCTGTAGGTAACTTCTGGTCATCCTCAACTGACTGACAGAAAGGAAAACCCAGTGGAGCTCTGGCAAAGGTGAATTCCTCTCGGATTCCCAACAAAACATTCCCAACAAAAGGAGGGGGACCTCAAAAAAAAAAAAAAAAATCACTAACATGGACTCATGGGGTTGGATAAGTAAAAAAGAGAGAGAACATCACCACCACAAAAGCTCTTAACCTTCAATATGTCAGTCTGCTAAGCTTTCAGAAATTTGTTTTGACACAGAAAAAGTAGCTCCTTCCTTTACTAATCACTTCCTAACTCTCAGAAATCTCTCAAGCATTAGGGAAAACAAATCCTAGGTTATGGTAAAAGACTGCCCTCCCCAAAAGCAACCAACCACTTCAAAAGTGAACATACAGTAGAACCCACTACAATGCAGTTAGAGAATTTTATTCTAACCTAATTACCTTGAGATTTTTCAGAACAAGCCACTTTCCCTTCAAACCAATTCTGTGAAAAGAAGGGGTTGCCTGGCCTGTTTCATTCAGGAGTCTCTGCTAACTGTAAAATGTGGGCTGAATGTCTTCTGCAGGTCAATTTTTCAGTTACAAAATTCAGATTTTTAACGAACAACTATGTTTATTGTATGCTGTTAGCTAAAGTATAAATGGCTAAATAAATAAAAACTATTGTTTCTTCAGTATGATTTGGTATTTTGTCTGCAATTTCTTTATTAAAAAACTGTAACAAGATACTTTAAAAAAGGCTAGATACAAAAGAAGTTAAGCTGCTCACGAACATTAAAGTTTTCCAAAATGTATCTTCAATAATCATGATCTTATAAACATTTTACAGTTACCAGAAAGTGCCCAGGCTGAGTTTACACAGTTAGATAACGTAGTACAAGTGTTGGGTTAGAACTGGTAGTGGAACAATCTCCTGACTGTCTGTTCACTGAAACAGGGATACAAAAATGTTGATTGTGAACTATGAAATACTGTGCATTGGCCTCATCATATGTACCAAAAAAAAAACCCAACCCAAAACACTAAAGGTACAGATTACATGCAAAATATTAGTGATGGTATCTGATATGCCAGAGTTCAATGCAATCAGAACAAAAATTGCAATGAAAGTGGTTTCATAAGTGAACAATCCCAACCCTGGGATCTGAGCTGTCAGGAACTTTTTACAAGTTCAATATACATGATACACAACTGCAGCCAACCACAAATTAAACACCATAAAAAAAAAGTTAAAATAAAACACAGAACATACTTAATTTTTTATTTCGAAATTCCCTACTCCCTCTATACAAGAACCTTTGCTGAAACACTTTCCACAAAGGCAGCAGTGAATTTTCAGAACATTTTACATATTTTCCCTCAGCAAAAAGATAAATCACAGTGTAAATTATATTGTTCTGCTGTCATCTTTGGCTGGGGTTAGGCAAAGGAGTTATTGACTAGCAAACTGTTGCAATCAGATATTGCTAGCGCTCCTTAGGCCTTTACGTTACAAATTTAGTACAGGAATGTTTGCATTTAATTCTTTAAAGTACCACCAGGGGTATGACAGCATTAACTTTCATAAACTTTTATAGACAAATGGAAAAATCTACAAAACTTAGCTAGTAATATTACACAGCAATACACACTTTTTATACTCTACACAAAACCAAAATTCTTGGTCTTAATGGCGAGTAACAATTTCTGTTTCAAAATCTGCTTAGAGGAATAGAGTGGGACATAAAGGCGAGAAATGCAAGTGTTTGCTGTAGGAAGATGTTGGTCATCTGGTGGTCTTATTGTGATTGATGGCATAGGCTGGAATCCCTCCTCACTGGCAGGCAATGATGGACTTGAGGTCCAAAAGTAAACCTGAAAAAAGACGACATCATTTAACATTTTGCTGTACAAGGCTAAAATTCATACTGGCTACATGTTGTGTATGGATGGGTTAAAGAACTGCAGAGTCACAGCAAGTTTGATCATAACTACATTCTGTTCAATATGCCAACTAAACTCAGTGGTCATGCTACATGCTTTTGTAGTAGCTTCCTTCACCTCCTTTCCTCAACTGCTCATTGTATTATATACTTCTGTTAAAACTGATACAGGCAGCACTCAATCATCCTGTATCAACAAATCCTCAGTAAATGAAATGTCCCCAAATCTATCTGGGAAAACGCTGACTGCCATCAATACAAAACGTGTAGAAAACTCTCACAAACCACTGACTACAGAACTATGTTACATACATGTACTTGTATGGACAAAGGGCAGCAACAGAGAATATTTGATTTATTGTCTCAAATGTGAAATACTGACTTGCAGAGCAGAGTGACTACTGAAGTGTAACCATAGATATTCCTTCACAAATGTTCTCTAGATTTTTCTCTTTTCAGATTAGTCCAGTTTCCTTTTAGCAAACTTAAAGGAATGATAGTACCTTAAGTAGTAGGAAGTTAAAAGCAAGTAAGTTTTAAGAAGCGTACAATGAATACAATTTACAGGCAAGCTTTCAAAAATGAAATCCCCTGAACAGTATCTTGCTCTTTCATGCTTCTCATCAGCTATTCCTAAGGGGCTCTGAGAAGGAGACAGTATCATCACTGACATCTTACAGAGAGGACACAGGTGTTTCCCTCAGGATACAGAGAAGTCAGGAGAGTATATGATCCAGGAAGAGAAAACAACCTCAAAACCGTACTAACCCACAACACAGCTGGCTAACCACAGTTAATCAGCTTAAGAACAACTGTGCAGAGACTGTAACTACGCTTCCGTAAGAGACCTGTGAATGTGGATAAGGACACACCATGCTTACTTGCAGTTGCCAGAAGGTCCAGGACTCTCACCTTATGTTTCCAGAACTGAAGGTCTAATCAAACCCTACTACTCTGCTCTGATGCCTTACCTCTTCACATAAAAAGTCTCTGCAGGTAGATACAGTTAAAACCAGTAACAATGCCAAAGTTACTCTAGTTCGTCTGCCTGTTTCCAGTGGGAATGAACAACTTACTAGATCTTGTCTTTCTGTCATACTCATCTTCTCAACTATGGACCAAAACCAACGCTTGAATTGCAAAAGCTTCTCAGCATTTTCTCCTGTGTGAAATAAAAGATATAGATATTCAGCTAGTACACTGGACAATAAATATTAAGAGATCTGTTTTACATGTGCTGCAAAATGATCTCAACTACAATCTCATTCATAAAGTCCTGATATTGGAGACTAGTAATTTCAAAATCAATACACGTAGTTTCAAATGTAAAGGCTAACTCTGACACACCTCAGTACAACTCATCCCTTTCCTCCCAAAAAGCCTAATAACAGCTACATACTGTTTCAAAATTATGTAAAAAATATTAGACTGCATCCATCATGTTTTTAGTTCTAAAGTTAGGTTAAAACTTTCAGAAGGAAAGATATGCTATCAATAATACAATCCTTGTATTTAATGTCAAGTGACAAAGTTGGAAAATGTGTTCCCCCCCTGCCAACTGAAGGTAAATCTTTTCAGAGGTATGTAGAAACCACAGCCATAATTTTATTAGGACTTTCAGTGACTTATTAACTGATGACAAATTTGAAGAGGTAGTTTAAATTTAACGCTGGTTACTCTACTCCAGACAAAACAATGTTAAGTTATCCCTGCAACTCTGTTTCTGACTAAGTTACTTCATACCTGACTCATCATTGAAAGAGGTAAAGCTGATTAGCATTTGCACATTTACTTCACCACAGCCGTTAACCAAAAGTCTGAAATCTTCTGCTGTCAAATCTTCCAATGAATTCTTTGGAAGTACATCCAGGAGACCCTTCCTCATTGCCTTAAGTAAAAATCACAAGATTCACATTATAGCCATATCACTTTCAGATTGACTTCAAATCTGTTACTGAAAAGTTCCATGTGAAATCTCCTACTAACTAAAAATTCATTATTCCCCTAGCTGTTCTCTTCTTTTGAAGTTTTACCATCTGAGATGCAAATTTTGTGAAATAAAGAACTGCACCAATCTGTTAAATTTTAGCTACTATTACAAAAGAAGGCAGTCATGGTTTGAACTAGTATTTCATCAGGAGCAGAAGCAAAAGCACTCTCTAATGCTAAAAAGCTCAGTTATTTTGCTGAGCTATGCTGAATCTGATGAGAATTACATGCATCTTGCACATTACTTTTACTTTGCTTTCTCAGACACTCACATGCCAACTCTGCTTTAAAAACGTTATATACACACACTTAGATTTTATATAAATAGGTACTATCCTGAAAAGTTTGGAAATTCCATTTTCAAAATAAAAGAATATGAATAAATTTTAGTAAATTCCAAAATGAATACAAATGTTACGGGTTTGAACTCTAAAAATAAAGAAGAGTCAAATTATTAATATAGACAGACATGGAGATTGAGTAGCTTAATTCTAGGAACATGGTCTTTCTGTGTAAATTTTTGACCTAAACTGCACAAAGGTAATTTAGCAGTCTGCTAGTGTATCTCAGAAGTGTAACAGGAAACCAGTCAGCAAAAATGACCACAAGACAGAGTAAGTGGTTCTAAGTACTGGAACATCATTAACTGTTTATAAAAATATATCATTCCATAACTTTATTTTAAAATTGTTTTTAATATAGTTTTATAGTACATTGTTAGGTTTCTTGACAGGCTAGTAAAATAAGAACAAAACTGTATGTTTCATAACTGGTTTCTCCTTTTAAAAAAGGACACAAGTCAGAAGTTCAAGATGACTTATGCAAATATTTTGAAATTTTTAATCTTTGTTTATAAGGTTAAACCAATCAAAGATGACAGATTATTAGAACAAAGTAGCTGCTAAATACAAAGCAAAAATTCCAAGAGGATGTGCTGTTTGAGCTCAAGAACTGAACATACATGCTTAACCAATGAAATCAAGTTTAAAAGAAACTATCTTTTATTCCATAGAAAAAGAGAAATTGCTCAAAGTACTCAGTCTTCATACTACTACATAAACAGCTATACAATTACCAAAATTTTAGAAAATTAAATATTTTTAGTGACACTGTCAAGACTACAAAAGAAACCTGATTAGAAATACCTTAATGAGGAAAAGAATTAACTGACTGAAATCTTACAGATTTCCCCCCCCCCTCCTCAAAGACTTACATGTAGAGGTTGCTCCGCTACTACCAACATTCGGTGTTCTGCGTATTTCCGGACATACTCATATACATTCTGAGGAGTGACCGGTATATTTACACCATTGGAAATAAGTTCAACCTATGGCAAAGTAACAGGGACCATTTAAGAAGGAGAAAAAAAAATTAAAAATGAAAAAAAGGGAATGAGATTATTACAACAGGCACAGTATGCTGCACAGTGATTTATTGGTTAATATCCCTGTAAAAACTAGCAAGATTTATTACTACAGCTTAGCTTTAAAAATTCCCTAGGACTGACTATGCTATCTGGGCTTTATGGTAGGCTCTACATCACCTTCAAGGGAAAAAAACCCCACACTTCAATGTCTAAGGAGAACACTGTATTTGAATCTAGGAAGGGTAAAATATTCTTCCACCTGAGAAGAGCATGGATTGTGTGTACACTACAACACACAAAAGCCATTGAATTCTGAAACTACAGACACAGACACACAGGTTTAGCTGTGCTTACCTGTCCTCCACCCTCCTCCTTACACAGGTCTATTGCAAAGGCTAAGTCCATTGCTGCAAATACTGCATCAGCGTCTGTACTCTGGGAAGCAAGGATAAGTTGCCGAAGGCTTTCATACATAACCGGATCGAAAAAAGCAAAATCATGCCAGTTCACCTATAAAAAAAGATAGATATTTGAAACTAGATGTCTGAAACATACCAGTTGTTTCAGAATATATTCAAAATTATGTCATCTGTGTCTGATCTATGTGCTAGCATACAGCAGTATATAATCCATGTAACAAAGCATATAAACACTTGGAAATAAAGGCAGTCAAACTCCTATTTTCAGCCTCCTTTTAAAAGTACATTATGAAGTGCATTAGCAGAATGTAAAGATAGATCTGTAAAGCCTTTACTGCTATTAAGGGCATAGAGGCTATAAAGAAAACAAATTCTTCTATATATCACCAACATCAATAGAAATTTGATGGAGATTGACTGAAAATGGAAACAATTTGCATCAGTGCTCCAAAATACTGAAAATTCCCCTCCACTTAAACACATACATACTGCCGCTATATATACATACATGTATATGTGGTGTATATATGTATATTATGGCTCAGTAAGCTGCATATCACGGTTTCCAACAATTCAAATACCCATGTCTACTTCTTGCTGTTTTCTGTAGTTCCTTGCTCCTTTGATCTTATCAGCCTGGAGAGAAAAGTCATCTACTAACTAAACTACACCTATCTAAAATATTCTTTGATTTATCCAACATGTAATGGGAAAGAATATGTATTCAAGAAGAAAAACCTGAAGAAAATAATTCAAAGGAATCTCTTTTGGAAGATATCAGGGGATATATGGAGGTATATCTTTCTGCCATTAACCCTTTTTCATTAAAGAAGAACGTATGTATGTTGGATAACTGATTATGTGATCAACATTGTTTTTAAGGAAAGACCAGCAGTAACAAACCTTGGTTTAAGTTTGCTGCATCAGACAGAACTTACAATGCTATTGAGAATGCATGAAATGTGCAGTACATAATTAGTGTTTACTGGGGTGGGGAAGCATTTTTGCCAAAAGTTGAGGTAATTGTTGCTCTGAATTAAATTATACCTACACCTGAGACAAAATTTTAGTTACAGTTCAATGAGTTCTCTCAAGTACTGAGGAAAACACTTTTAGGTAAGCTGAGATGCTATTGCCTAGTACTGTCCAACACTATCTCTTGGAGTCTTCAGTCTCAAGAAGAGAAAAAGGAGGAAACAGTAAACTGTTCTGAAGAGAGTCAAAGACTAATCTATTACAAGTCATTCCATCATACTCAAAGATCTGACTTCTAGTACATCTATTCAGTTCAAAATCTAGGAAATTAAAAAGTTAATACTCCTAAAATTAAATTTAAAGGCATCCTTACAGTTCCACTGTCAACTCTGCTAACCAATACATGCATGTTAGGGGGAAAAAAAAGTAGGCTTAAAAGATGAAGGTTCATGTAATTAAAGGAAATTCAAATTTCTATGTTCAACTTACCTTTCTGCCAAGAAGAACTTTGATTACATGTCTATTTAACGTGATGGGACATAGTTCATTCTGCAACAAGCACAATCCTAGGATTCTGAAAATAAATGTTTGCAGTTTGTTTTGGTATGGCAGAAGTTACATCGGAGATCTTTCAGCAAATTCACATTAAATAAGTCAAAATATTCTAAGAATCAAGCTGCAGCTAGCTTTCCAACCCTATCAATCCCCAGAAGAAAATAATATAGATGTATAGTTTAAAAAAAATATTTCCTGAAATATAAAACATTAAATTGAAAAAAAAGTTAGAAATAAAAATTTAACAGGATAAGAAACCTCAAGCTGACGTGTGCAAATTCCCCACTATTTAGCTCCAGGTGAGAAATACAGAGCATAAAAGTAATGAAGGTTTGCAGCTTGGATCGCTGGTACTCTCCTGGTATTTTCTATATTAGTCTTTTACATTTTTTCAGACTAGAAAGGTAATAGTAGCATACCTGCCAATGTTTCTGAAACAATTCAGCCTTGCTTCTGTGTTTTTACCAGGTCTTGGTGTATAAAACCCTCGTTTTCCAGGTTGGTAGAAAAGTGGTGCATTATCATCCCCATCATCTGTGTCATCTAATTCCATATCTACTACACTGCGGCTGGAACCATGTCGCTTTCTATTTTCCTGTTTTGAAAAAGTCAGAATAGCAATTAACAAACTTACTTCTAGTTATTGACACACATCAACAAACTTTGCCACTAAACCCAAAGATTCAAATTCCATTAGTTAAAAATTTTCATGGTATTTCCTAATGGTAAAAGTTTATACTTTTGAGTAATTACTGATTAACCCTTTCAAAAGAAAAAAAAGAAAGAAAACCAAAGGTAACTAACTCTACAAAATAATCAAACAGAATTTTGTCTTGCATGATAAAGGAAGGCTCCAGTTGCTTAAATTTTTAAAATTAACTGATACAACTGGATCTTAAATAAATTTAATTTGTGCAGCTGTTCATTACCTGTACTTTATCTGAAGAGTCTAGCAATCCAAGATCCAATATACTGTCAGCACCATTCTCCCTTGATAAAAAAAAAGGGAGAGAAAAAAACAGGGAGATTTACTTTCACAGTAAAAAATTGTCACATTCTGAAACCAGACAGATTAGATTAAACCAAAGTCAACAAGTCACTTGTCCAAAGAAAAGTATCTAGAACAGAGCAAGGAATAAGTTGCATGTATCGGAGTTTGATGTAGCATGGTACAAGTGCTTTGGCCACAAAATCAGCTTTAATTTCTTACCCAAATCCTCAATACTTTACCTGCCGTGTGCAATAATAAGTTCCATTGCTTCATCAACTCTTGCTCTAAGGGAATCTTCACTAGCTAGTAACAGAAGCAGCTGAGCAGGGGACAATTCCAACAACATTCCTGTGATTTTACTTGCAAATGCCTAGGGATAAGGAATGATATGTCTTACTGTTCCAGCTGTCTCATTTTCAAATACAGTCCTATGAAAATTTCAGTATTTAAAATATAGAATGCATTATAAGATACCTCTTAAGCTAAATCACAAATTGGAGAAACAAAGTCTTAACAAAACACCAAAAAATACAAAACCAGCTCTACATGTTCAATTATTTTCAGTTATGTTAAAAATTAACGGACAAGGAAATTAATTTTTGGATTAAAAGATTAAAAGAACAATATCTCATTAAGTGTATTAGATAGCTAAGTCTTACTGGTTGCATTGCTTGCACTCGAGGGTAAAGCCTTTCTCCAAGGGCTTGTCTGTGTGCTGGAAGAGGGTCAGGATCATCGCTAGGATTTCCTTCTGATGCCGGTCTAAAAGGCCGTGTGTCAATGGAAAGTTGTCTTCTAAAGTCCCTTAAGAAAATTAGAACAGTTTGTACTTGTTTCAGACAAAATATGCAAAAATCCTTTGGAACAGTATCATTTGCACACAGGTTCAAAATAGCATTAGCTTTTATAGTGGAATAGTAGTGTTGCTCATAGCTGCCTGGAGAGAATGATTCAGAAACAGAGAATCAAAATAAACCAGAGATTTTAATACTACCAGTGTTTTGGATACAGTTGTCAGACATGCCACCAATGGCAATGTTGTTTTTAAATCACCTCACAATTTTATTCTAGTACACTAAGTTTTTATTATTGTTTTAGCAGGAGAGATTGATGGCATATGGTTGAGACATAATCTATCAATGCTAAAGTAAGAGTAATTATTCTTTAAAGTACATAATGAAATTCAGATTACCCTGTAAATTGCCCCTGAAAGTGAGAAAGACAGACACCTTTAATTTGAGGAAGTATCTTTCCTGAAGAAAACTAAGGCAATTACTGTATTTGACAAAGTATCTCCAACAAATTAAAAATCACTTACCTATCTCTATCTCTCCGAGAACCAGCTCGTAAGCCACTACTTCTCCGCATTTCTCTCTCTCGCTCCCTTTCCCGATCTCTCTCTCCCCTATTTCGTAATCTCTGCATCAGACCTAAGGAGGAAAAAACCTCTTAAGCTTAAGCATCTTTATATTTCTGTCTCCTAAGTTTCAATGTAAGGTGAATGCAGTTTTAGAAGATGGCTTGAAAGACATCAATGAGACAGAACCACTTCACTTAAAGTAATGACTGGACTTCAGTTAAACTTAAGGAACCTGAAAATGTTTGTACCAACCTACAAATGCCAACGTATTTCAGGAGTTTATATATACTTTCAAAAACATTATAATGTATTTGTAACAAGGCAGATGGAGCACTCATTAAAATGTACAAGCTCTTACTAGCTAAAATGTTGACAATTATTACCTACTGGAGAGAAATATGCTCAAAAAAGCAGAGAGCATCTAACGCAGACTCGTTACATGAAAAACAAGAGCTTCCTGTTTCTGAAAGCAGAAAAAAGCGCCACCTCCTTGCCTCAGAGAAGTGACATGCACAATTTTCTCAGTTCCTGTGCTGAGATAGCAAGAGAAACCTCTGAGACAATGCCAAGTATTTCAATGTAAAAAAGCATCCAAGGCTTTTATGAATGTTATCTGTAGATTAATTGCTGTTCATCACTTACTTGTATGGGTACCCTTGTTGGCATTCTGAATACAATCTAGATTTGGCAGTTTCTCATTTGACAGAAAAGCCTGTGCAATAGCAGTATAAAAGCTTCGTGCTACACCGCTGCCTTCTCCTGGCTCATCCTTAAAAGTAACTTTTACTCTGTGTACAGCCATCGGAGTGGTAGCACACCGGCGACCAAAATGATTGTTGAGCTGCCTCATGGTCTGCTGAATTAGAAGATCTCTGTCTCGATCAACCTAGTAAAAACACAAAGTTTTATTTTCGTTACCAATCATCATACCAAGAGAATTTCAGCTTCACAAGAAGTTTCTGGACACATCTGCATAGACTCAGAAAATACCAGACTGTGAAAAACTACAGAGTAATTGCAACACAGCTCACAAAGTAAGGTTTAAGACACCTGCTTGCAGACTCTGAAATACAACTTCTCCTATCAAGTTACTGCAATGTGCAACAATTCAACTTTTAATGAAAACAAATTCAGAAGATAAACTGACATTTTTTACCTCCAACGTTAAATCCCTAGATTGCTGGTTTCTAAGTTTTTCCATCTCCCTCCGGAATTTTGATTCCTTTACTTCAAAGCCACCTAATTCAGTCAAGATCTTAAAATAAAAAACAAACAAACAACAAAAAAAAACCTCAATCAGAAAAATGAGGGAGGTTCAAAATTTAGTCATAAGAGGAACTGTCCTTACACTGGGAAATACATACCGATCCAGGCTCTGCTCCAACATCTTCCATGAATACTCTACCGAACAACTCTAAGGAAAGGCGCCAACGTCCCAGCAACATGTCATGAGATATAACCATGCCCATGAAGCTACACTGTGGCCTGACAGGAGGGAAAAAACGACAGACAAGCAAAATCAACTAAATTTCCAACACATGTTGTGTACTTCTGCTTTTTCTTACCCTTTGCCTTCAAGTAAACTCTTTATTTCTGATAAAGAACACCACAGTACAGTAAGTTTGTGGACAGAAGTACATGAAGCTGCTTAGTTTCAGCTGAAACACAAATCTGGCTTCCAAAAAGAAATTACTCTCAAAAGCATGTAACTTCACTGCTACACAGAATTCTGTTATTGGTCTCCCTTCAATCAAGACCTTATTTTTTTTTAGAAAAAAAGTTATAATACAAAGTGAGGGCAGTTCAATCCCTAACTGCATAAAGTGTGGTCAGTATCACCAGATACAGATGACAAGTTGTCAATTCCAATTTTTTAAATTTAGCTACTTAGCATCATAGTAGGTCTGCAGCAGATAGTAAAGGACTTTTACTACAGTTTGTACAGATGTCTGAAGTCTGTTCCACTGTTCATTATTTTAAAAAGCTATCAAACACAAACTATATATTCAAACTAAAGTAAGTTACACATTTTAATTTAAAAAGAGTCCTAAATATCCTTTTATCAGTTCAGTGATATTTCATTGAGTAATTTTTAACTCAAGCTACCTGAAAGATGTGAGAGGTGGCCCTTCACTTTCTGTCAATCCTATCTCTGCCAACAAGCTGCTTTTCAGTTGTGCTGCAAGATCATGGGCTGAAGGCCCTGGCTTTGAACTCTCAGATTCTTCTGTAGGCACATTTTGTTCCTCCCCTTCCTTCTTTTGCCGATTTTGCATGCTCATAACATTTTTTAAGTTGGCTGCATAAGACATTTTAGTTGGAAGAACCTAAATGAGGAGAAATAAAATTTAATTGCACTTTCAAATCAGGCTAGAAGGCTTTTCTGGGATATATTTATATATAATTTTTAAACCACACAAAAGTGAGAACTGTAATTGACCTGTTAAAACACAATAACCTCAATCATTTCTACAAATACGAAAAAACATTTTCTCACTTTATCTTTGCATTTCATATGCTTGCCATTTAATGCTCAGTCTGGAGGCAAGTCAAATCTACTAGGCTACAGGGAGATTTATTTATTTTTATCACAAATATATAATTGGCATTTCAAAATTAACTCAGAATTGTACTGCAGTCTATAAAAATATTTATAGAAATCTACTATAGATCAGTAATCATAAAGTTCCTACATTAAAAAAAAAATTAAGCATACTTTCAAGTTTTCACACTGACTGGGCTTTTAAATTGTTATTCTGAAAGCTACTTAAGATTCTATCTGAAAACATTAAAGTGTCTTTTTAAGGAATGACAATACTAGCTTAAATTAATTGTTTAAAATAATAAAACCTTTAAACCTACCTCAAGACAGTTTCTATCCACTGTAACTTCCATTAAGCATTTCCCACTGTTGGCAGAAGATGAATACAGACCCTGACTGGGTCGGCCAAACAGATCTTCTTTGCGAGCATTTGGCTGAAAATTAACAAAAGCATTCTGGGTAAATAATATACTTCAGTTAGAAATGAAAAAGCAAACTGCATTTTTCTCCCACAACACCATCTCTGATGTCACCTGTAATAGATGGGGCTGGTCTGCCAGGGGGATGGCCTCTGCCAGAGGAACCTCAAACGGATTGGGTGGAATGCAACCGAGGAACGTCATAGAGTCTGATCGTCTGAAAAATGGATGGTTTTGGCCAGTCTCTGCTGGGAGGGAGTCATCATCTTTGTCATTGAGTGTAGCACCTAAATATGAAAGAAGATTTCCATTCAATTTTCAGTTATAAAAGCAAAGGATTTAAAATATCAAGAATTAATATGCTTCGTTCTTAGCTATCTGACTGCAGAAGCAACTCTGCAAATTTAATACTTCTACAAGATGTTTCCACAAATCCTGTATTTTTATGAAGTTGCTTAGCCATCATTTTAATTATTTTTACTATAACTAACTTTACTGAACATGCACTCCTACACTATATATACTTTGTATAAAGTATACATTCTACCATTTTCAGCAGCAGTTTCATCAGATCAAAAAAATCAGTTTAACTCCGATTCAAATTTTAAATTCTGTCATTGTGCAGAATAATAAGTAAGGGTACAAATTCTGCAGTTTAGAGAGAAAGGAGACAAAAAGAGAGCCCTGAAATGAGAACATGCAATGGCAGAAGAAATTTGGTAAAGTAACAATGGTAAGGTCATCTTATGCAACTTTAATGTAATATATAAAAGTAGAAAAACTTATTCAAAGTCTCAGCTAGCTAAAGGGGAAAAAACACTAAGTGTCTCATTTTGGCATACTACAGAAGTGTTTCTGTATACTAACTCTGATTGGTGTCATCATCATTTTCATGTTCTGAGTCTTCATTGTCAAGACCAAGCTCCAAAAGTTCCCGAGTTCTTTAAAAAAAAAAAAAAGTTAATCCTCTCAAAGAAAACATTACGCAAAACATTTACATGTGTAGCAAACGATAAAAGCAAGAGTATAAACAGTAAGTGTACTTGAGAGCTATACATAACAAGAACAAATGAACTCTAAAAATCAAAGTACTTCTCATTACATACTCACTCATCACATTACTCACAGTTACCCTTATAGCCATTAGGCCACCTACCAAGTTTAATCTAAAAAGTTACAGCCTCAAGCAGTGATGGGTATGCTTGTTTTTAAAGACTATGTCAATATAAAAAACTCTAGGAACGTAAGTGACTCCTATTCTAAAATTTACTGGTGTAGAATAAGCTTAGTCCTATAAAAATATTGTCAGTGATCACATTTCAGAAGGTAAGTCAGCAGGATGCATACTAAAGAAATGGATTTCACTGTATTATGAAAAGTATCAAGAACTTTGATTACTATTCATTTCTGGCAGTTTGTGCATTGTGAAATATATTCTGAAACTAGATGAAGATCAATAAAATTTTGCTTCATACAGGCAACTAAAATGTCATCTAACAGAAGCAACTGACTGAATTTGAACAACTCACCTTTAATTGAAAAGGTCTAGGCCTTCAGAGTTTTACAAGCATTTCATGGGAAATTTGCAATTCTCTGATGAACAGCTATTTGACAGATTTCAATATGTGAATTTTTGGGGACAAAGCAGATTCCAGAAGTATGTTATTGCCTGGAAAAGGCAATAACAGGCCACAGCTCTAACTACTCCAGTCAGCCAGCAAAAAACCTCAATCAGTTACTGTATTAAGCCATCCCTACTTGTGAGGGAACTACTGTTGCAAACATCTTCTGGTATACATTCTGAGGTGATAACAATGCTTATGTTACCAAGATATGTTGCATATAACACTGGAACTAAAGCAGCAGTCCCATATATACCTAAAATATTGATACCTTGATACAGTTACTAGTAAAGAAAATTTGTAAAGAAAGGGAAAAGCTAAGTTCAACCTGTGATACTGAAAATTAGGGGCAGGAAGGGGCAAACATTTGTATTTATTTAACTGTTGACTAGGACTGTTCAGGTACATTACCTCAAAACTTAGTAACAAATGGGAACAGATGGTGTAAACTACCAACATGTGGACACTTCTATGATCATTATTTGCCATTTCAAATCAAAGAACATTTCTTAAAAAAAATAATCTTAAAACATTTTCAAAAGTAATAAATGCACCTTGTAAAATGCTATAGTTGAAGAAGCAGGGATTTTCAACTTAAGGACATTTTCAGCTATTGATTTCCCTACTGTGCTTTAAAGTCTCAAATAGCCAGAGCCAAATGGAAAACAGAACTACTAAGCCCATCATACCAGACTTTGACATTTTCTCCCATGTCATTCTTAAATGTTTGACAGAATTCTAAATAAGTTACCATGTTAAATGTGAGGAGCAGATTGCATTTTTCAGCTGAGAAATTGTCCTAAATACATCTTTTAGAGGCACTGTCATGGACTTAAAAATCAAATTCAAGTTCCACTGATAAGGAAACTTTTTACAGCCATCACCATAAAGAGATTTGAATATGATACTGCAACAGGCCTATCAATCAAATATATATAAGGGTATATAATGTATGTACATTCTTTTCATAATCTGCATGTTACTACAGACACATTGAAGTATATATTTATGAGTTGCTGAGTACCAATGCCAGCAACCGAAACAAAAGGGCATAGACCGCTTTTGCAAAAGTTTTCGTTTCTATGAGTCAGTCTTGATACCTTTTTCGTTCCAGCTGAGGAGTATCCAATGTTGTCTGTTGATTCATTGCTTTAATCCAATAAATAAGGGCTTGAAAAACATATGCTACATGCTTTAGTGAACAGACATCTAGAACAGGAAGAACATCCGAGTGCTCATCGTTGTGAGAACGCATCAAAGACAGTGCGTAGTTCAGGAAATCACCACGAGCTGACATCATTCCCTGACGAGCACTCAGTAGAGTAGCACGTCTAGTAAAAGAAAAGGATTGAATACAGAGAGATTAGGCATCACAGTAGAACACACATATATATATCTCTGTATACATATATCTCTATATTTGAAAAATGGATTTAAAAACTCAAAAAATCCCCCACAACAGCCAGTGTGATAACAGGAGTAACAATCACAGTTTTCTGCTTTACTATAGGCAGCTCAGATGCAGCATGTTAGAATGACTTAATACTCGAGATAAATCTAGCACAGACTAAACCAAACAGTACCAACAACAAAGGAAGCCAACTTAAATCAAAACAGTAACTACACTGCTGCGTTACAAAATTAGATTCCTAATATGTCAGTGAACAAGAAGATGAGACTGTAAAACTGGTAATTCATATCACATGCAGTAATCAATCTATTCTCATACCTTCGTCCTTCGAGTGTTCTTAAGCTGGCTTCTTCACGGGCTGTCATCCTTTCCCTTCTGGCTGAGTTCTGAGAAGCGTGGAGAGGATGATTTGGATGCCCAGGATCACCAGCAGATGCTAACGCAGAACCGTAACGCAGCTGAGCTTCAGTAGAGTCCATGATACTAACCATCCAATTCCAAGTAGGAATTAGCTTTTCTTCTACATAATTCTACAGAAAAAGAAATTTAATGAGTTTTACAAACAATAGAACTAGATGATGAGAACACAACCTCAACATAAGCCTCCACCATGGCTTTTACAGTTACACCTGATTCCCTACAAACAAAGAGTCTGTAAAACCACATTGAAGAACGACCAATGAACCGTTTCCAAAAGCTCTACTGAGGCTGCCAATTTACTCCAGTGGTGTGCAGCTCTCATCACTTAATACCTTTGTGTCTGTAAAGCAATCTCACCATCCCTCTCTCCCTTTTGGGTTTCTCTTCTACTCCTCAACTTATGACTACTCGGCATCTCCCAGGTGCATACACCTTGGGGATTTTGGTCCAATTTCTGACTTTCTAGTAGCTTTAACAGCCCTCATCATGCTATGGCATTCACCAGCCAGATCCTTCACCATTCTTCACCACTTGCAACTTACTCAGTGAAGACAATGAAGACCTGCATAGAGAAATATGTCTGCATACAAACCTCTCCTGGTCAATCTTTTCTTCACCTGTTCCCAATACTGGCTCCAGAGCTTGCTTTTCTTGCCATTTGTTAATTTCATTGACCTGCTGGGGTTTTTTTATCCAACATCAGTCTGCTTTTTTCATTCCTCTAAATTCTGGTCTTCAAAAACACCAGCTTTGAAGTTTCTTGTATCCACTAAGCTAACAAAACACTGTCTCAATCCCATCTCTGTATCCAAACGAAATCTCTGCTGTCAAGCTTTCACATACAAATCTCTTGCTGCCTCAGATGGACAGCTCTCCTGTGCACTGATCTGGTAACCTTTGCAAAACATCTCTACGCAATGGAGAGTATTTTTCCACTAAGAATCTCCTGAACAGAAACCAATTTTAGTCTCTTTCATAACACAACTATGTCTTCTTATTTCTTTCCCTGCATGTCTCCCAATGTTTGATCCCAGAATATCCTTCTAACATCCCTCTCCCAAATCAGAAGCCTTTTACTTCCATCACACTGAAAACAGAGTGATAAAAATACTTTGCAGCTCAATTACAAGTAAATATATTGTCGTCTGGTTTTCACATCCCAGCACACAGTACTGCTAACAGAAAACAGCATAACGATTTCTCGAGCTCCCCAAAGCAGCGGTATTATTCTGACAGCTGATTTTTGTACTAAATTCAGTACAGATTATTTTACTCTATAAACTATGCCCACATGCAAGTTGATACATACTTTCTGAACACATGAGGTTCTGTGAGAGATGAGAAACCAGGCCTCCGATAAACTAAGAAAAACAGCCTGGGAAAGCAAAAGTTGAGGCTGATCGAAGAAATGCCTCAAACACTCGCAAGACAAAACTACGAGTCACAGGGTGCATTCTGTGGAGGTCGAAGCTGATAAGGCTGCCCGAATAACACAGGATGCAGCTGGAGGAGGGATCCCTGTGGAGACAGGACAGCCTTCCTCTGGGTCACCTGGCCAAATTTCAAGGGCCATCTGTCCAGTGAATGACCTTTGCTGCATTATCCATGAAATGCATATTAAAGTTAACACCCCTCAATAAGCTAATGAAGGCTAACATGATCATGCTAATTACATCATCCCATGAAACACCTTACCCCTCCCCGTACATGGGATACGTAGCTATGTGGGTCAACGTAGGGGACGGACCCAAGGAAAGTGTGCATAAATCAAGGAGGGTGGAAGAAAGGGGGAGCCTTGGAGAGTGCAGTGAAGTGAAGAAGATGGATGCAAGTGAAAAAGATGGCTGCCTCCTGGAACCGTCACCGGCAGGATCAGCACAGACCCAGACTGGTGATCTGTATTTCCCCATTCCCTCTATCTCCCTCTTTTCCTTTTTCCATTAAGAAATGCAAGGCATACTGTATTGCTTGCCACAATTTGCTATATACTTAGCCAATTATTGTGTGTTCAATTAGTACATTGTGGGTAGTTAATAAATGTTTGGACTTGGAGACTTGTTGTCCGCTTCAATCGGGGATTTGCGAATCTGAGTCACTTGTCCCCCTCGTCTGAGTGGGATGCGACACGTTCCTTCTGTGTTGTTAGTCTCTGAAATGTCTTTCTATACATGACAGATACCAGTCTTCCTTTTCACATATTTTCTCTAAAGATGCATTTTATACACACTTTCAAAAACTACAGTCAAGAACACTGTACCAAAAAATACGTACATAACAGGGAAAGGATGATCACGTCCCTGAAAGAAGGGACAGCACACAGTACGTTTACCCATAGAAATCTTTTATCTCGTTTAATTATTTCGCCCTTATTAACTTTCTTCTTTTATAGACTCAACAATTCATGTCAAAAAGAACAGGGCAAAAGATCTCTAGTAGAGACCACTAATATCTCTAAAGCAGTCAAGGCTGAATTAACTATTAATTAGATACCAGTCAGATTTAGTTAAAAAAAAAAAAGCAACTGAAATTTTTTGTTTGAAAGAATGTATGTATATGAAATATGAACAATTTAACAGAATTAGTAACTCCAGCTACTTCTGCCACACTATCTCTCATATGAGGAGAGGCTGAGAGAGCTGGGACAGTTTAGACTCAAGAAACAAACTCAGGAGAACCTTATCAGTGTGTATAAATACCTGGTAAAAAATATATATATAAAGTGTACAGAGCCAGACTCTTCTCAGTGACATCCAAAGAATGGACAAGAGGCAACAGGTACAAACTGAAATACTTGGAAAGTACATTTAAACTCAAGAAAAAAGTTTTTTAGTATATGAGTTGTCAAACACTAACAGGTTGCCCAGATCAGTTGTGGAGTCTCCATACTTGGAGATACTCAAAACTTAACTGGACACAGTCCTGAACAGCCTTATCCTGTTGATCCCACAGGGAATTTTGGACTAGACATTCTTCAGAGGTCACTTTCAACCTCAACAATTCTGTGATTTTACCTAAAAACCCCCACCTATACAGAAATTGTTTCTCTACAGAGATTTGGATGTTCTTACCTGCAAGTTAACTGCATCTTGGTACGTTAGCTTCACTGCAGCTGGGATCTGGGAGTATACTAAATGATTGTACTTGGGAATCAGACCCATCAGATCAGATATCTGTCGTATCACAATACTGTATGCTCTTGCTAAACTGCTTGCAGATGTTAAATAGCTGCTTGCATTGCTGGCTTCAAGTGCTGCAGCTGCTGCTGCAGCACTCGTACTGATGGTACCACTCCGACGTAAGTTTGATGGATCAATGTAAATCAAGCCTGCTGAACTTGCTAAACATAAAAGAAGGTATGACGTTAACAGATTTTCTTTAACCTTTGCTACATATTTTCTGTATTGACTGATATAATTATCATTCCTAGAAATAAACTTGTATGTATTACTGACATCACAACTGTAACTAGCAAAAAATTACAAGCTGCAGTAAGTATCATCATAACTTAAAATGAAGGATCTGTTACCGTTCTTTTTTTAATTAAAAACAGAACTGCAACAGCCAAGACCGGTCAGCACTGTCCTAAAAGAAGCAGGTAAGATTTCTTCCTTAAGAGATCAAACAAAACCAAAGGAACGAAGACAGAGTTAACTGACATTCATACATGCATTTTACTCAGACTTGCCTGCTGGGGCTGATGTACTAGAAGGAGCAGTGCTAGTAGTCCTTTGGTTTTGGGTATTACGTACAGCCCATTGCATGGAACGGGGAGCTTGGGCAGCACCATTGGCATGTGAGCTATTTGTGGTTCGCTCCAGAGGCTCATCAAGCATGAAGGTCTCCTGCTCTATGTCATCGCTCTGACTGCTGCTGCTATCAGAGTCACTGGAATCATTTGACTGAGAGTCATCTTCAGAAAAAAATGCTGGAACACTGCTAGCTCCTGTTAAGGAAAACAAACAAATAAAACAGTAACCAGTAACTCCATGTCTGCTCACATATACATGTATTACGTCAGCATTATAAACTTTTTCCATGAGAAGAAACTATATGTACTAAAAAGGTTCAAGTACCACTACTGAAAATTAATAAATTATCCTTTTAACAAACTGATAATTTTCCAGAGGTTCCACAAAAGAGCAGTAAGATTACTTCATTTCAAAAGATAAATTAAGAAATAATTTGATTTTTCAATTCTTCAGATTCTGCTCCCAGGCATTTAAGTCTAAAAATTATGCTTCCAGACTGGACAGCAGAGCAGTTGCTTCCAAAAAACCTTTGAATGTTTGGTCAGGTTTTGTGTTTTGTTTTAAACCATATCTAACCTCTACACTAAAAATGAGCAAAAACATTTTATTTCACTTCATAGGAGTGCAGGGTAATCTCTGGCTAACACATGCAGAATCTCCATAAGATAAAAAAAAGATAGGCCACATCTTAGTGCATCTCCTTGTCCAAAAAGTCTGCACAGTACCTTACAAACACAGGCAAAGGGAAAGCCAAGGAAAAAACAGGAAATGTGGGGAAGTCGGAGGTGGGAGGGAAGAAGATGGGTGAAGAGAAAAAAAAATAAGAAAAGGGAAAATAAGATTACAAGGGAAAGGTATTTGTTAAAATGTCATAACCAGGTAATTCTCACTCTATCCAATCTAGTTGTGAAGTAATTTGTCCAGTATACCTCTGGAGTGCTGGATGCAGTCCAGATCCAAAGGCAAAGAATAATGTTTTTTATGTGAAGCCACTTCTGCCCTTGTTAAAACCATATTCAATCACTGACACATTTCTTTTTCCTGTACAACTTAATCCTAATATCTAAATTCAACAGCTAGATCAAATACAAGATGATGTGGTGTACCTGCTTCTGACCCAGCAGTAGCTGCAGTGACAACACTTCGGCGTCCGCTAGCATTGTCCTGATTACTGTGGTTACTCTCACTGTCACTTTCTGTTTCAGCAGCAGCTAGCAAATCCAACTCCATATCACTGCCTGTAGAAACAATATAAAAACCATCTTATGTTTAGAAAGAGAAAAAAAATAGAATGACTGTAGTGACTCATATAAGACATTAAATAAAAACCAAAGCCTCTTACTACAGCAGAAGTTAATGGATATGCAGGGAGAAGTCATAAAAGCAGCGTAAACATGCAGCAGTACTTGGAAGCATATTTCCTTCTTTTCCAGCAATTAGCAACTCCTTACCTGCTCACTCTGTACTGCACATACACATTCAACACACACACACACTCCACACCCCACCCCCCCACCAAATTATGACTATCACTCAGAATTAGTCACTCAAGTCAGAAGACTCAACTCTTCATGCACATGTATTAGGACAATTAACCACATGCTGTTTCAGATGAATATCTAAGTAATACCCGAAAACTAAAAATAGAATAAAATAAAAATCTAGTTAAAAATACAGGTTCTATTGAAGTTTAAATTTTGAGATTTAAATGTGCTGAATACTCAGCAAATCAAACAGATTACCTGTACTATAAATATGTTGACTGAAAACACAAGGCACATTACAGAGAAGGTTTGGGGGTTTTTTTAATAATAACTTTGGGCTGTCTAATCCCAAACTAATTCATACAAGACAAGTAATATTAATGGAAAGAAATTTCATGCATAATGGATTAATTCTGTCTACAAAATACTGAATTGTAATTTAATATTTTGTGATTAGCTTGAAAACTAGCTCACCATGATTCAGATCCCTTTTAAGAACACATTGACTATAACCATTATTCTATTATTAACTGCACAAGAGTTAGGCTATTTTTTTAGTCCTTCGAGTAGTTTCTGTCAACAGTATTTTACAGAAGCAAATACACAAGGCAAAACAGATATTGTTAACCAAACATATATCAACATTTGTTTAGGATTTTTTTAATTCTTTGGTACTTAATATTTTCTCCTCATGCAGAAAGAAAAGAATAAAAATGTTCATGTACTTGTCTACTATGAGTTATTTATAATTTTACTCATCTCCCTTTGTAAGATACATAGTCTGAAACCCTTGGATTCTCCCTACCCATGCAAGTCTCCCCCAGTCATTATCATTGGTGACTCCAAAGATGCCTTTTGTTTTTGATGCACTGATTGTTCATCCAAGCAGTAATGTGCATGATGTACATTATACGTACCATCTTCATCATGCTCGTCATGCTGTCCCTCTGCTTCAGCATTTTCTTCACCATGTTCTTCCTGTTCATCATGATGATCTTCTTCACCAGCCACCCCTTCAACGACCTCAACCTGGAAAGAGCATTGTAATTTTATTCTAGAATATCTTCCATATCAGAGATAATCTATGTATTTTCAAAAACTCAATGCTAAGAAACAAAAAAAACCCACATCTAAGAAAGATGACCTTACAACTGAATTGATGTGAACAGAAAATGAACTTACAGTAGTTGTAGGTGGTTTGCATAGTCCACAATACCGTGGAAAAAAAATCAGGCCCACAAATAAAACAGCTTTGGACATTAGATTTCAATGCTGAAAGGGCAAAACTGACTATAAAACCTAGAACTAGTTTCTAAATATTGAAGAGCTACCGCCCTGGTAAAAGACTCTCTAGTTCTCTAATACAACCTATGCAACCATCTGCTGAAAGACCTATAAACTTTTTTTAACAGGGTGTTGTAATATAGTGTAAGTTTATATATAAAGGAAGTAGCAGATATATTTATTAGTATTCCAAATCATACTGTAGTTCTGTCAAATACAAGGCACTCAGTATACTCTGGAATGACTAAATATTGCTGTGTACAAAACAACGATTACAAAGCTCTGTTAAAACAAAATGCTTATGCCATGGTAGGACTTCATGAAATGCTACTCAGTATCTTTTGCAAATTGGAGGTCTTGATGCATGGATTTCTGGTTCAGACATGAAAGCACGTGTTAATGCATTAGGTGCCATACTGAGAAGATAAAAAGAAAACTCACCTCTTCCACATCTGCTGAAACAATATCATCTTGTTCTTCATCCCTGCCACGAACTGGCTGTGACTGGCTGATTCGTCTTTGCTGAGGATTCCTTATGATGTAGGATGACTGAGATTGACTAGAACTTTAAAAAAAAAGTAGTTTGGACCTCTAGACGTCTCTATGAACCTAAATTACTGTAGAAATCTGTCAGTAGGTAAGTACTTCCAAAATGCTTAGCCAAAATAAGAAGCCTCACCATACTTCTGTTAACAAAAAGACAACAAAAAACTAAAACAAATCCACCTTTAACAAGTTTTGAAAACAACAAATAGTGAGCTTTAGTGAATTTTACCTGCTAGACTGATCAGATGATGGTCTAGGTGGCAGAGGCTCCACAGAAAACAGTTCCTCACTTCCCTGCATGGCATCTATACTAGTACTAGCAAGAGTAAAGGGTGCTGTAGGACGTGCAATTCCCATCCTGACTGGAATAATTAGAGATTCTGCTACATTGCACAACTCTTCAACAGCATAGGGCAACAATGCCTGGAATACACGTTTACATTTTCCAATTGGCTGTGGAATAAAATTGCTAGAGAAAAAAAATACAGAAAAATAAAAGTCAAACATGTCCTTTTTTCAAAAAAACCTTTATGATGGTATCAACTTTTTTTTCTAAAAGTCAAACAATTCTTGTTAACAGATACATACATTTGTGTATGTATAGTAACAATATGCACAGCTATTCAAGACAGTTAAAACCACTTATCATTCAATAATTAAGAGACTAAGGCTGGATATCTAAATCTACTATTGACAACCACAGATGGTAATTTTAACATGTTAAAAAACTCTACTTCCAAAAATCCTAACATTTTAAAAGGAAAGGTTCAGTATGAGCATGTAAGTTTAACAAGTATTGTATTAAAAAGCTACATAACATACCCATAGCTATTGCACAATCTTGAGGTTTGCACCTTTCCACACAATGCTGCCTACAGACCGCAAATTAATATAGATATTTCTACCTGTTGTTGATTTGTATCAACTCATTTGATAAGAGAATAAATATTTAAATAAAAAAAACCTCAAACCGCCACAACCAACACACACACACGCCCCCCACCACTTACTTTTTCTTTTTGGAGGAAGCCATTTCCACACTAAGAATGACAAACACTCTTGCTACAGAACGCAGGAATCTCATTGTAACAGCAATAGCTTCTTCTCTGCGACCTGGCGTATACTTGTTTTGTAATTCCTTTACCAGAGTACCCAGTAAAGTATCTAAGAGCTGCAGAAACAGGTCATTACTACTGAATAATGGTGTGTAATGCAGAAGCACGAAACAAGACAGATTAAGATTCAAAGGGAGACCACAGTCACAACACTATAAATTCACAAGAACACAACCAACTTGAAATTATTTTCAAATTAATCTCCAAGACTATTACCTGAGATACACAATAATATCAGATTATTCAGAAAATCTTGGCTAGGAGTGCTTACCAAAATGTCTGCTGTACACTTGACAATAAGGCAGTGTGTAAAACAGTCCAAGCGAATAGTTCCACTTTGCTGATTAAGGTAAACTTGTTCTTCAGGCAGAAGATGACCTATCCTACTGCTTGCACTAAGACTTGGAAAAAACAGAAAGAAAGAAAATAAATTTTATTTAAGTCAGCAGGTCTCAAATACCAGATCAAACTTTAAACTGACAGCTCTGTGTAAATACACACGGGTCTTTATTTTCCTGGGAGCCAAACATGATCATGGACTTCAGTGCATTCCAGTCCTGCAAAACACGTTCCAAAGCAAGCTGGGCAAAACGAGGAGGTTCTAAATCATGATCAGGCATATCAGAATCTAAAGAGACAGAAAAATCAATGTAAGAAAGAGGTACTGAAATATGGAATTTGCCATTTCTTTTACTGAAACAGCTCTTACCCTCAGGATTTGCAGTTTTACGATTACGATCTTCCCTAATTCTAGGTGGTCTGTACTGGCAGTGTTCCACAGTTTGCCTGGCAACTGTCTGTACTAAAAACAGCAGCAGATGTTCTCCCCTGTAATGAAAAATTGATTAGTGGCAATACGATATACCACATATTTAAAAACAATAAACATTATTCTGCCCTAGTCATTGCAAATACGAACTTGCCTGCTATTTGGCATGGTAACAAGATTTGTGGTGGTAAGCAGGCGGTAAAGGAGATCAAGGCGAGCAGACTTTTGTCCAGCAATTAATGTTTTACATTTGCACTTTTCCCAGCAATCACAGTAGGCTGTTGGAGATGTTCGTTTGAGCCTACAAGAAATAGAAAAGGTGAGCTGCAACACTCCTCAGTAATACCCCAAATACTTTCTACACAGGCTGAGGGTGTCAGTGTACACATTAAGATTCCTGCTACAGCTTTTTATTTATTACAGTAGCAAGATGCCAGAACTAGCCTAGAAGAAAAATGCAGTTTATGTGTGGCAACACTTGACATTTGTTGTTTCCTACACTCGTTTTGAGGGCAGTTTCACAATAGAGTTTTTTCATAGTGCCTTACTAAAACTCATCCAAGACCATTTAGCCTTCCTCAAAATAGCCTCCAGCCAAGAAAGTTAAGTTGAAATTCCTCACGGCATGCAGTAAAATCTCATTAATTGTTACAATGCTGAGAATATCTTTATAATTGTATCTGTTAGCTTATTATAGCTAGGAATTAATGATGTAACATTTACACCCTGTAAGAGTGGTACAAAACATCTGAGGCTTCAAAGCTTTGGCCAGGTTGATCAGAGGCATCTTGACTGTTCATCTGACTGCTTGCTCATTTTTCCCTTTACAGTTGATTTTAGAGATTAATATGCTACACTTCTTTCTGAAAGTTTACAAGAATGATCTGTCATCAGGATTCACTGGCTTCAGAAAACTCCTGGAGGCACCCAAAATGAAAATGTTAGATATATTATTCTTAGAATATTAAGCACTTTGAAGGTGTCAGAATTACTCATGTCCTCTGAATTCTATGAAGTGAAAAGTATAAGACTACTTCATGTTACTCTTCCAATTCTGACCCATAAAACTTACAGAGCAGAAAGAAAAGGAGATATTTTAAATATTGTATTAATCTGTTCCCTAGTATCTGAGCACTTCAACCAAGGAAAAGACCCTATTAACTATCAGTAAACAAACCACAAAATACTGATTGAACACAATACTTACTTGCAGTCATGTCCTTTGTGACAGACCCTTGCACATTCTGTGCAACAACAAAGAGATTCCAATAGGCCACATGTTCGGCATTCAAATATATCCTAAAAAATATTTACCAAAAACATTACGTATCTCACAGCCTTTCAGGTTATAATAAAATTGCACTTGTTCAAACTGATGCTTTCACTTAGAAATCAATTCTAGAAAGTGAAATTCTATTGTTAGAATATTCAGTGTTTTCAAACAGCTGTTTCCATCAAAATTATTGCCAAAGCTAGCCAAAGGGGAAAAGCCACACCCATAACCAGCCATATTCTGACCAACACAGCCAGCTTTGAGAGTACAAAGCAATCAGGGGATGCAGTAACTATCAGACTTAAAAGGTACAGTAATTAAAACAATGCAACTTCAAAAGTTACATTAGTAGACTTAACACAGCACATGGTTGAAACACATTCCTATTTAATGTAAAAAGGAAAAAAAAAGTGCCTTACTTGGTTAATATGCTCTGCACCCGTCCATGTAAAACTGCATGTATCATTACAACACAAAACATACAAAGGAGAGTCATCTGGATTTGTACCAGAAGGACAAACCATTCCCATAAACACATCATCTTCTTTTTCGCTGGAAGTTGCTTCAGCTGAAAGAACAATAGAATACTAGTGTTAAAAACAACCTCAAAAAAATAACAAAACCCCACCAACAGAACCCATACTTGACAGACATTTGCCATTACAAAATCCCATACAGAAACAGAAGTTTGAATAAAATCTGCCACTGTTTTTTGTAAAAGCTTTCTGCTTTTTTACAGAAGCTGCTGCAAATTCCTGACTGAAATATACAGCCACCAACTCTTCCCCAGTTCTAAATTCACTGACATTCTAATCAATTCAGTGGATCACCGTTTTGAAGGATTAAAAAAGAACTTATGGGCAATATTCTTATAAGGAATACACACGGTCCTACAGACCATGTAATATCACTGTTCTGATCTGCTTAAGTTTCTCCTTAAATTCAACTTCATGTATTTCTCTTAAACAACTAAATACCAGCGTTGAAAGAGAGTCACAAAATGTGTCTGTATAGAAGTCTTTTCAGGAATGGGACCTATCTTGGCATACTGCTTTATCATACCATTTTTTTCCAGTTCAAAGAAAGAAGTTCTAGGTGATACCTTTGTGCTACTGAAAAATAGTACCTTAATACACCGATGTTTGCAAAGCAATGAAATGCTGAAAAAACTATAAAGAACACAGAAGTGATAATGTTCATAGAAATATACCGTAATGTACACACTGCAAAAGAGGAAGATACTCTATAATAGAAAGATTTCCAGAACATGCAGCAATATACAGTGTTTTGGAAAGAGGTGTTTTACCACCATCGCCAGTTGCCAAGCACCTGGAATGTCACACACACACAAAAAAGCACTGTCAATAATGAATCTACACACATGCCAAACTTTAGAAGGAAACCCCATGCTAATAATTACTGAAACTGGTGTACCTTTAGCAATTTTTTGTGCAGTTTCTAGAATTGTAATTGCAGCAGGATAGGCCCGGCCACTAACTGCTGACATAAATGGTGTCATGCCTCTTGCATCCCTAGGGGAAAAAAAACAACAGATAAATCAAAACACACTGAAATTTTTTGTTGTAACAGGAGAGGTAGGAAACAAATAAATGAAAACTTAGTACTGCTAACCTTGTGCAAACAGAAAAACCACACAGTGAACACGCACTTTTATTTGTTTTACTTTTGTGAAATAGACCTAATTTTAAGAGATGGCAGGACACAAATACAGCCAATATTCTAACTTTCACTATTTTAACTAATGTGCCTTTAATAGGGAAGAATCCATATGAAAATCCTTACTTAGCTGACAGCAGTTCTCGAAGATAAGGTTGTAAAACAACACTATCACATAGTAATTTCAGTATGAAATGAGCATTTGCCTTCCGATCCTTTGATTCCACTACAGATGGTTCAGTAGAAGGACCTATAATGAGAAAAAAAAAAATTGCAGAGAAACAGTTTTTCCTGAAAAAATGGCTACCTACTGAAAGCAAATAATTGAGTGTTTCACTGGGGTGATTAATCAGTAGTTTGACTATTCAGTGGCTTGCCAGTTTCAGCAACATTTCACTGAAGTACTGTAAATTTCAGTTCCAAATTACATTCTGAGATACAGACGGTAATCCCTATTTCATACTGATTACCATATTTTTACGTATTTGTCATTCCCAGGTAAAAATAATTTTTACATAATACTCAGCATGGTGCTTCATTTACTTTCTGCACACTTGTGAAATTCTGCTTCAATCCAATCTTCATCTAATAAGAGGCATTTTCATATGCAGAAAGTCTGTGCAAGCAAAGACAGCTTTTGAGATAATTCTCCTTCTAAGGCATAATCAGATAAGCAGCAGGTCCTCACCTGGTATCGTGGAAGTGCTAGGTCCTTGGCCGGTGCCAGTCGCTGCTGTGGTAAGAGATCCCACAGCGGGGGCCAGGATAAAATCAATGTCACCATCTTTCAGTAAACAGAACAGCAGGATGTATATCAATACATAAAAACATCCCTAACAACATGCTCTTTCTGCAGTGTCTAATACACTGCAGGTTTTCTGTATTTAATTGGTACTCTTTCCTACAAACGGCCACATTCCTAAATTAGTAATGTAACTCAACATTACAAAACACACTTCACAGAAGTTTGACACCGGCATTGAAGACATATATGGATTTAAGTTCAGCTGTTAAGTCTTCAGTAAACTCTTAAAGCTACCTCAAGGACCTCTTCCTACCTCCATGACATATATTTCAGTCTCACGTTAAAAGCCATCAGTTCCTTTATTAAATCTCTCATTCTACAGTCTAATGTGATACATGAGTAGACTTACCTGGATCCATTGCAGGAGGATCTGGAACCCAGCTGGGAGGAGCTATCGGTGGAGAAACCGGGTCCTGGTGATCACTTGATGAAGCACCAGCTTCATGTCTTCCCAAACCAGCAGCTCTCAAGGATCTTCTCATCATTTCTCTTAATCTCAAACTGAATACAAAACCCAGGTAAAAATACTGTCTCATTTTCATTTATAATTAGAACATTTTAAAGCAGAATTTCACCCTGAAAAAGGAAACCAAACTCCTATCATCTCCATTTTTCTTCAACATGAAGAATAAGCAAAGAGGTATTTTTCATTCCTGTATTTCATTTTGTTGCAACAGAATATAATGACCTTGGAAAAAGAGTCAGCCAGCTCTGTATTAAGACAGATTTGAGCCCAGAACACATCTCTAGTCACCAGAGCACTGCCTTTTGGAAGGAGCAGCAGCTGATGGGTATTATTACCACTATCTGACATTCTTTTTACCCCCAAACTCACTGAAGGGGTGTTAAGCTTGTGTGAGGATTTGCTCGTTGCTGCTGTTTTTCTGAAATCTAATTGCAATGAAAAAATAAAAACGGGGCTTGAAAAAATATCTTTGAAAGGAGTTATTTGTTTAATGTTATTTAACATGAAAGCACGACTTTACTGAGGACAGTCAGGAAACAATTTCAAGAAATTCTGTATCATCTTATTAGAGGGAAAGGCAGTAGGAATAAGGCTGAAGCCAAAGAACCTACTGTGATACAAAAAAAAAAAAAAAAAAGAGGCACAAACATAAAGGTAGTTTTGGTATTATTTTTTAAATGCACTTTCTCTTAAGAGTAATGTCTCCTGCAGAATGGGAGAGGGAAACTTCAACTCCTACCCTAATCTCCCACATCAAAAAGATCACGGTGATGAGGACTATAGTTTGGGAAGGATAAAGACAATTGCATTGACTGCAGAGCTAAGTAAAAAAACCTATGGCCTCATGCAGAGTGCTCTGACTGACTAGAACTCAGTACATATGCTTAAGTGAAATCTGACTTTAAACTAGCAGTAGAATACATTCTTAAACTAAACTGATGGAAAGAATTAACGAAAGACTGGTAATTAACGTGGAAATTGGCATACAGGAAAACAAGAAGAAACCATTAGTCAGTTCACCTTCTGCTGCTTGATGATCCTGCCCGATTTCCTGGACCATTACTTGACACAACAGAGATTGCATTTGCAATAGCTTCCACAGCCGAAAGCCTTTCAGCAAATGTATTCCTTTCAGAGCGCTCTGCTTCTGAAAAATTAAGAAGTGTTAGTGCCAAAATTTCACTTGGGAAAATTGTAAGGAAGGAGTATAAAATATGAAATGTTACTAATCATAAAATGTTCCCTGCATTTATATTTTTTAAGATTTAGAGGGACAGAGTAGGTTCATATACAAATTTTTATTTTGGACAAGCTTACCCATGGTTCTGACTAGGTTTGGTTTCTAAAAGGCCATCAAGGAAGGAAATTAAAGGTACCCGATTTCCAGAACAAGCTTTCAGTTTTCAGTATCATCAAGAGATATGGAGCTATCACACAGCTGATTCCAGACAATTACTGACTCAAAGATTCAAAAGTAATGCCAACCAAAAAACCCAGAACACCACAAAAAAACCCCAAACCACCACACACAATGAGCAGCTGTGAACAACAATGCAAAGTTGAGGGCTTGTAAGATACACAGTACTTATGAGCATGCTTAGGAAAACTATGTTATGAGTATAATAAGGAGCACAGTAAGTTTACATCAAAAACAATGAGCATTTTTTTCTAACATCTAAAACCCTAAGCACCATAACTCCTAAAGGTTCTAGTCATAGTGAGGACTCAATTGTGACAAGTGCTATACAGAACATAAAAAATTGCCTAGCTGTACAGTTATAGTACAACTTGAAGCAGCCTCTGAATCAAAGACCTAATGTAGATGTATTTATCTGCAAGACAAATGCACAGTTAAAGCAGTAATATCAGCTATACAAGGTTTGCACAGTAAGAGTCATTGCTGTTTTACGAGTTACTGACAATTAAAGATTGCATTGCCACTATGTAGCAAATTATGAATCACTACAGCCATGAATCCAGAAAGAACTGAAAGAGAAGCCACTTTCTGCATGATACAGGCTAGGAGAGAGGCAAATTTCCTTTCAACGGAGTGGAAGACAATTTTTTTGTACAAAATAGAAGGAAAAGGTGTATTTCTGAAAAAATACAAAATTTCCTTAAAGCTACTGATTGTTCTTTCAGGACATGTTTCAAAGTTGCTATGGCTAGTGTTCACTTTTTATTTAAAGGCTTTTCAAACTGACAGACACCATCCTCTGCATGCATGTTTTCTCCACTGACAGTACAAAGACCTGGATAATTCCCCCCCCTTTTTCTTTTCTTTTTTAAACAAGAATGTACTATCAATACCTTTAACTTTGAGTTCATAAACTAGGATAATTCAGTGGTGTTTTTCAGCTTTTATAGTATGTTTATTCTTTAGATCTTTCAACTCATTACTACCTGAAGTGGCAAAGATATTAGGTTTTGCTTATTCTCAAGCATGTGCAGGTTTCTTAGACAAAAATCACCTACTACCCACAGCAGATGATTATCAAGCACTTAGCAGAATATTACTCATGTCCCTAGTTCTATACTAGTTGACCTGTAGTTGTAAATGAATTATCATTGTATTTGTGCTGTACTCCTTTCTAAGATCCACTAGTCCTTTTAACACATGACCCATGACATAGTACTTCTGGACCCCTCACACAGGGGATCACAGCTCTTGAGAGTGCTTCCTCAAGCAATACAGAGCTATACTATACTAGACAACCATTCTCTGCAACAGAAAGATTTCACCTGTCCACGGTTCCACAGTAAACTGTACTGAATTTTCGCTGTTCCACTTAGAAAGTTAGAATTAATTTTTGAAGACCCATCAATTGTAAATGCCCTGGCTCTAATTATAATTTACTGTTCTGCTGTCTAAAGAAATCTGTCCCAACACTGTAGAAAAAATCTTGGTTTGTAGGTGTTAAGTAGTTATCCAAAATTTAGTACTGTAACTTTTTAATGACTTCACATGCTTTGGACATCTCTTTTGGCCCTCTCTTCTCGCAGATCCTTTATACCGGCCAGACTGAGGAGGTATCAAATCAGAGAAACACAGCAGTCTTCCCCCAGCTTTGCAGGTCTGGGGCCACTTTTCCTGCAATTCATTTACTCAATACTGCAGGAGCTATGGCTAAACAAGGCACAGGATCTGAGAACAAAAAAAAGCTCATCCCTACCCTCAATATTCCCTTTCTGGCACCTAAGAAGGAATCTATATGAAGATGAGTGAAGAATCTCAGGCAGGTACTAGCTGGGAAAGGGCAGTATGGTCTGTAATTGTTAAGGTACATTGTATCTGGAGTATAGAATTGAGGTCTTTACTCCTAAATCAAACTTCTTTTACAGCTTAACAGATGGCTGTATAACTTAGAGACAGTAACATTAATCAACACTGCCCTCCAGACGATGCACAGAAAATAAGCTTGTTGTAATATCTATCACTAACAGTTACAGTGGAAAGTGAATGTGATTTGAATCCAAAGATATGAATCCCCTTTCAAAACAACTTTTGGGAGGGGAAAGAGAGAGGCAGAGGGGTGTTAGAAGTCTATCAGCTTTATGTTTTTCATTTTTCAGAAAGTTAAATTACATCCAAATGAAGTTACTGAAAAAAATGACAAGGTTGCAAAGACAAGCACTCAAATTAGGAAAAGTCAGATTAAGTTTGCCCATGCATCCTTATTTCATAGCTTCCTTGTATGGTTATAGTAAAACAATCTTCAGTTACACAGCTGGGTTTTGTTTGTTTTGGGTTGTTTTTTTATTTTGTTTTTTGTGCCCCCCCCTCCCCTGCAACAAGACCCCTGCCTCAATCAGTGCACAGGATGGACGACACACTGAAGATGAAGGGTTGTACAATGAACAAGCTGTTTATGCCTTGTTTGCTGCAACATTTGGAAGACATGTAGTAAGGCAGCAACAGCTTGGCAAGAGAGGGGGAAGCATTGTCTTGCGTCTAATGCCACTGAACATCACTTTGGAGAACTGGAACCTATTTCTGCCACATCTAACAGCACACAGAATTTTGTGAAACTAATTTTTTCAGATAATCATGATACATTTACTCACTTCTGGACACCTGAAAGGTGCCCAACTCACAGAAATAATTAACATTCACAGAACAACTAAAACTACTATTAATCCAGCTCTAGAATAAAGTGTTTTGAAGTAACACCTACTCAAAAAAAAAAAAAAAAATTAGATCAGGCCGTAGGCTTCTCAAATAGAACTCACAAAATTAGTTAATAGCTTTGAATACAGAAAAACTTCAAGCTGTAATACCTCCAAGAGATGAAAAAGCTGCAGCATTACTCCCATTTCATAAATAGGGATATGAGGAACAATTAAGGTCTATAAATGAGTAAAATTCCATGACAGCACCATACAAAAATCCCACAAGGAAGTTCATTCATTATTCAGTGCAGGGTTTGTATGGTGTGCAATAAGTAAGGAATGTGGCCACACACTGAATGATGAGGATAAAAAGAAATATTGAATAGCTACCCATTCGGTGAGCACCGTCCATCTTGTGCACTGAATGAGGTAGTCCTGTGGAAAAAATAGTATGATGGTGTAATTAAAGACCATTTCACAATGCATACCCATGTATAGCACATGGGTAAACTTAATTCTGGCATTTCCTAATTTTTGAGTGCTTGACTTAGCAACCTTTTTCTGTTAACATACTTTTTACATAACAGTATTTAATAGACATTTTAAAACGGTGTCAGTAACTGGCATTAACTGAAGGTCATTCTTTCACATTTCTTAATATATGTCAACTGGAAGTAGCATTTCTTACTGGGGACATTAACATACACTACAGCTCTTGCAAAATATTAAATACCATTCCTCTTAAAAGTTTACTAGAGATATAATGGGAATACTACTGATATAAAGGTGGAAAAATACTTGTTTTCATCTAAAATTAATAGAAAGAGTTTAGTATTCTTAACTATTGAATTCTTATAAATCCTTAAGACAATAATAAAAATGTTGTCTTAGCACCTCTGAAAGGCTAGGACACATTTTAGGTGCTAAATTTTAAGATACCTATATATGAAAAATGCAGCCTTTATTTCAAATGTTCTTGAAAATGCACAAAAAGGTTTTTTTCAAAGTATTTTCATGATATTGTTGAGCTCACCCTCTTCCTCTTTTGTTTCTTTGTTGCTTGTTGGAAAGCATACAGACACACAAGCATGCAGAATATTGCGGTTTCCATCACATCTATGGCCAAGAAACGTCTGCAGCATTTGTGGATTCTGATCCAAGACAACTGCTTGTTCAAGATTCATCAGGTATTGTCTGCAAGCCTCATAGTCACATCGGAGAATGTGCTGCATTAAAGTTTGTTTCTGTACTCAAAAGAATAAAATATTTTAACAATTTAAAATACAAGAGGCAGACACACAAGTTTCCTAAGTAATTCTAGTTTTCAGTTTCTGAAATTAACAGAAAGGTCTAAATCTAGGACGTTGGCTGGAAGTCAGTGCAGGAACTGTTGAGAATACGCATCGTCTCAATTATAGCACTGTTAAAAACAGAGAACAGCATGCATTCAGGCACAAAGAAGTTAAAGGAAAGGAGAAGCTTAAGCAGCAGAAGCTACCAGGCTCACAAATGTATGCCTTTGGCTTCATAGCTGGGCTTTTAAGATAGATTATTTCTATTTCATGGCTACATGTAACATGGGAAAGTGGTACACTGAAAAAACTAAGGGATCCACATTAACTAGCTCTTCCACATTTGTTTTATACAAGTGATATACACACTGAGAAGTGAATGAACACAAGCTGCTGAAGGCCTGAGACACTCACCCCACGTACAACAAGCTTTTCCACAATGATGGAATACGCCACCATGAAATCAATCTTAGTCTAGCAGGTACACAATACCTCCTGGTGGCAGCACAGCACACAGCAGATCTAATTAAACTATACCAAATCACTGACAAGTTTGTGCAAGTATGATATATAAATTCACAGCAGAACAGATGAGTACAAAACTCTACAAATGTTTCAAATGAAAAAAATCTTTGCTTGACTCATAATTTCCTAATGTACAGTCCAAACATAAGATTTAAAAAAAGAAATTAAAAAAGAGGGGAAAAAAAGTATTGCATTCACAAGAGAACAAGTGGTTGGATCCCTCAGAAAAACTGGGCATCCATAAAAGAAATAAAATTGTATACTGATAGTATACATTATAAAGGGAACAGTTTTAAAAGCAATGCCTAAAAAAATATTACTAGTTGAAAGCCTGATACAGAAGCCCTGCAACCCCAAACTGGATCTTTCACTTTACTACATAAATTTGTTTGTGCTTTCATGTTTCTAAGAGAATCTTCTGCTGAAATTAGTTTCTTTGAAATAGTGAAAATAAAAATCAGTATCTAAACATGAAGCCACTTTAAGCATAACTTTATAAAAGCAAGAGGAAAAAAAAGCACATCACTCTGTAGTAAAGAAAATATTTTACCTCAACAGCCATAATGATAATAGCAGCTTTCTTTTTGATGGTCGAGTTAGCAGGAAGATTTGTTAAGGAATGAACACCCATTCCAAGACTACTAATAGGTGGAAGATCAAGCCAGTCAGGGTCTCGTATTCCACCCATACAATCTTTTGCCATTGGATAGATTGTACCATTTCCATCTCTAAGAATAATAGGAGATTCCTATAGTTGGGAAAAAAGTTTTATCATTATGTCTCCACAATTTATAAATATCTTTCCAAAAGGTCCAGTTCTGCTTGACTGCCAACAATGGCAAAAGTTTACCTAAAATTCTTATTTATGTCATTCTCTCCTATCCTTACAAATGGCGCAGCATTAAGATACCAGATTCCCTTTTCTAAATGCCTGAAAAGTGCTTAACATAATAAATACTATTAAAAGTATCGTCTTGATGACATACATTCATTACGAGGGGATCAATGCACCCTCAGTGAGTTTGCAGATGACACCCAGTTGGGCAGGAGTGTTGATCTGCTCAAGGGTAGGGAGGCTCTGCAGAGAGACCTGGACAGGTTGGAGCCATGGGCTGAGGCCAACTGGGGGAGTTTCCATAAGGCCAAATGCCGGGGGCTGCCCTTGGGCCACAACAACCCCCAGCAGCGCTACAGGCTTGGGGAGGAGTGGCTGGAGAGCTGCCAGTCAGAGAGGGACCTGGGGGGGTTGATTGACAGCCCGATGAACAGGAGCCAGCAGTGTGCCCAGGGGGCCAAGAAGGCCAATGGCATCCTGGCTTGTGTCAGCAATAGCGTGGCCAGCAGGGACAGGGAAGGGATCTGACCCCTGTACTCGGCACTGGTGAGGCCGCCCCTCGATTCCTGTGTTCAGTTTTGGGCCCCTCACTACAAAAACGACATTGAATGACTCGAGCATGTCCAGAGAAGGGCAACGAAGCTGGTGCAGGGTCTGGAGCACAGGTCGTACGGGGAGCGGCTGAGGGAACTGGGGGTGTTTAGTCTGGAGAAGAGGAGGCTGAGGGGAGACCTCATCGCCCTCTACAGCTACCTGAAAGGAAGCTGCAGAGAGCTGGGGATGAGTCTCTAACCTAGTAGTAAGCAACAGGACAAGAGGGAATGGCCTAGATGATCTTCAAGGTCCTTTCCAACCTAGTTAATTCTGTGATTCTGAAACATTATCAATGAAACATATACTACCTACACTTTTAGCTTACTTAAATGCTCCAAAGAAAGTTGAATATATTGAAATGAAACATTCAAATTTAGTTCTTCTGCCAAAAATGTTTCCTTCAACTCTCCCAAGCAAAGTATATCATGTTTGGAAGTTACTAAAACAGTTTTGGTATTATTTTCTCAGCCCTCCTCATGAACAGTGTAATCAAGCTGTATAACCACATAAAATACTTAACACTGGGATAGCAGAAAGAGTTGCACGAAACCTCAATATATCATTTTTAGTATCAAACACAGGTGGTTTTTTTGTTAACATTTCCATTTTTTCATATGAGTGGATTTTCATCTGACCCAATTCCAAAACACAGCTACATATCAAATATACACTAACACAGGAATTACTCTTGTCAAGTATTTTTTCCCCTTTTTAACTTTTTATTCAAGGTAAAATTTGAGGAAGATTACTAAGCGCTTAATAATGAGTTAATAATGAGTTAAGACTGCTATTCCACTCACTCCTTCAAAATATTAATGGCAGAAGCAAGTCTTTCATAACTAAAGAACTATGTTTTTGCCAGTTTTTGGAAAAGCCTTTCAAAAGGCTGTACCATACCAGTCAAAGATGACAGAAGTGAAGTGTAGTGAGGTTAAATGATTTGAGATACAAAACCACAAACCTGTCCAGCTGTAAAAATAGCAACACTTCTCTCATTCTGACCCAGGAATGCAATGCTACTAGTAGGGAAATTATTTTCCTGTTCAGCCTTTCCCGTGGCGAGGTCAAATATGCAGTATCGAACCCAGTTCCCAGTTTTCAGAACAGCATGCACTCCTTCAAAGATAAATGAAGAAAAATGTTAATGTCTTTTATTGATGGCATCCAGTAAAAGAACTCCTAACTAAAGCACTTTTGAGGAACTACTAATATCAATGGAAAAAACTGTTTGTGTTAGTTTGACAGTAGCTGTTTTCCACTAGGAAGAGAGACAGGTAATACAGGACCTAACAGTATCTTACAGGGTACCCTACTTACCTTTTGAATCTACATTTACTGCTAGGATCTCTGTTTTTTCAGGAATACACAGCTTTTTAGGTGTCCTTTGAAAGCAGTCAGGAACTTTTGGAGTTCCACCAGTTTTTACAACCTGAAAACGTATGTAAGATTTTAAGATGCAATTAGAGCACACAGTGGTGACCATTTAAAAATACTGATTTTTTTTTTTCTCAGCGTTTCACAAATACATACCTGCAGTTCATCTATTCTGAGCAGCCTACAGTCTTGGAGAAGAGAAGAAGGATCAGGATCTGAATTAGAACTGCTCTGACAGTTTGCATTACTGGAGGTGCCTGGAAATTTCACAGCAACATAAGCACCATCCACTTTTAGCACCTACAAACAGAACATATTACAGTTTTACCAAAAGCTTTGAACAGAAACTGTTTAGGTTGATTTGCTTCAAAATAAACCAGACCTTTATCAGGAAAATAATCAGTGATAAAATTTTACAGCTCTTTGTCATTAAGCCTTGTTGTCTTGCTAAAATTACTGAAATTTTAAAAACTTGGATTTCTTAATGACTTCATAGGCATCCTGAATCAGATCAAAGGTCCTTTCATTTCAACATCCTACGTCCAACGGGAACCAGCAACAACTGACTAGAGAAGCTCTTACCAGTACCTCCCATGCACATATCCAGCTTCCACCTACTGGAAACAGCAGGATAACTTCACGTTTAATAGCTTAGATAGACCCTTCTCTTACTAATTTGTCCCATCACTTTTGGAAATAAACAGAATTATTGTGGCAATGAGTCCCAAACAATAGCTAACAACTCAGTAAGAAACATCTACCATTAGCTCTTGTACTTCAAGAAACAAGGAATTTATTTTTTTGGCCCCATGTAAGAATTTTTAAAGCCTCTGTTGCAGAGTCTTAGTGCTCATCCTCAAGCTGACTGTGCACAATGGAAAGAAATATTGGTTTATGGGTCCATTACCTGTGCTTTACACTAGATGATAAAGTTCTCCACTAAGTCCCTTAGGGGTGAAGGATACTGTCAAGTCTACCCAGACATACTTCACGCATTTGTGTCTTTCTCTGTCCTTGAAGGAAATGGAAGTAATTTGACCCCACAGAGACACAGCCATTTCTGAGACTGTAAGCCTCTCTAAGAGCTGCTGCCATGCATATCTAATCAGAACTGTCAAAATAGGTTTCTGCAATATAGAAACATCTTATGCTATCACCAACCAGCAAGGCCCTTTGAGTTTCCAGTTGAGACGTTAATTTTTTCAGAAGGAAAACAAAGCTAAGAGGACACGGGGCAGGCGGAAGTACAATGTTTTAATTGTGAGTAGAAATAAGATCCCGATATGCTCTCAGTCCTGATCGAAACTAGGTATAATCAACCACGAATCTTGATTAGGCCATAATTTCTCAGTAGCCTCTACACAGAAAGTGCTTACAAAGCAGTATTAAAGTTCTACATGCAATCAACTTCATCTAATATGTTCCTGACAATAAAAAACATCTCTCAAATTTTCAAGATGCTGTTGGAAATAAAAATCCAGGTATTTCCATGTTTTCTCACAATTTATCTACCTAGGTGCAGCCTATCAAGCATGCTAGAGAAAATTACATATTGACAAATACAAAAGTATTAGCATTTTTTATAAAAACATTATTGTGGATAGAGTCAGAGCACTTGCTCCCCATATGCTGAAACTACACACTAGTAGCAGAGTTCCTAGTTCTAGTAGTAGAGCATCACCAATGGCTCTAAGAATACTACTCCAAAATTTCAAAATTCAGATCTAGTCAAAAGATTATTGTAGAATGATAGAATGGTTTGGGTTCGAAGGGACCTTGAAGATCATCTAGTTCCACCCCCCTGCCATGGTCAGGGACACCTTCTACTAGACCAGGTTGCTCAAAGCCCCGTCCAGCCTGGCCTTGAACACTGCCAGGGAAGGGACATTTGCATCTTCTCTGGGCAACCTGTTCCAATGTCTCACCACTCTCACAGGAAAGAAGATCTTCCTTATATCTAATTTAAATCTACCCTCTTTCAGTTTAAAATTGTTATCCCTCCTCCTACCACTACAATGCCTAATAAGAGTCCCTCCCCATCTTTCCTGTAGCCCCTTTAAGTACTGGAAGGCCGCTATAAGGTCTCCCCAGAGCCTTCTCTTCTCCAGGCTGAACAACTCCAACTCTCTCAGCCTGTCCTCATAGGGGAGATGCTACAGACCCCTGATCATCTTTGTGGCCTCCTCTGGACCTGCCTGAGCAGGTCCATGTCCTTCTTATGTTGGAGGCCCCAGACCTGAACACAGTACTCCCAGTAGAGTCTCACAAGAGCAAAGTAGAGAGGGAGGATCACCACCCTTGACCTGCTGATCACAAGTCTCTTGATGCAGCCCAGGACACAGTTGGCTTTCTGTGCTCCGAGTGCATATTGCTGGCTCATATTCAGTCTTCCATCCACAAACACACCCAAGTCCTTCTTCATAGGGCTGCTCTCAATCCACTTGTTGTCCAGCCTCTATTTGTGCTTGGGATTGCCCTGACCCATGTGCAGGACCTTGCACTTGGCCTTGGTGAATTTCATGAGGTTTGCCCAGACCCACCTCTCAAGCCTGTCCAGGTCCCTCTGGATGGCACATCCCTTCCCTCCAGTGTGTCGACTGCACCACACAGCTTGGTGTCACTGGCAAACGTGCTGAGGGTGCACTCAATCCCACTGTCCATGTTGCCAGCAAAGATGTTAAACAGCACTGATCGCAATCCCAACCCCACAGCACCTTGTCACTGCTCTCCACTTGGACATCGAGCTGTTGACCACAAAACTTTGAGTGTGACCATCCAGCCAATTCCTTACCCACTGAGTGGCCCATCCATCAAATCCATGTCTCTCCAATTTAGAGACAAGAAGGTTGTGTGAGAGTGTCAAATGCTTTGCACAAGTCCAGGAAAATTACATCAGTTGCTCTACCTTTATCCACCAATGCTGAAACCCCATAGCAGAAGGCCACCAAATTAATCAGGCATGATTTGCCCTGAGTGAAGCCATGCTGGCTGTCACCAGTCACCTCCTTATTTGCCACGTGCCCTAGCATAGTTTCCAGTAGAATCTGCTCAGTGATCTTGCCCAGGCACAGAGGTGAGACTGACTGGCCTGTAGTTCCCTGGATCTTCTTTTTTTCCCCTTTTGAAAAATGGGGGTTAGCTTTCCCCTTTTCCAGTCAGCACTCACAAACATTAACTCTGATCTAGACTACACAAAGATTTCTACTGAGACTTGCAAGACAACATTCTAGGCTAAAATCAATGGTAAAAAAAAATTAATTACGGTACACTTAGATGTTTTTAAGGTAATCAGACTAACTTGTAAGCCTGAAATTACAGGCCAGTGGTGCAGACCACACCTTCTAGTTCAACATGTAGAAATTTTTATTTTTAACAACTAAATGTTGCTACAAAAGCCTTGTAAATTTGGGCTGCTTCTGAAAACAAAAGATTCTGAATCGTCAACATCTAGCATGGCATATGAAAACTTGTTTATGAAGTTTCAAATTTATAATCGGGGGAATGGGGTGAAGAAACACACCTTAAGAAAAGGCACAATCCTCAAATATTTAACATATCCTATATCCATAACTAAAAGTTATCTTCTGCATGCTTTCTGGTTGCTTTTAGTGTTATCTACAACACATCACTTTTCATATGTTCAAAGAAATTCTGACAGTTTTTAAAGTGCTGGAACTCTATGGTGACTCTTTTCAGAGTCCACAAGCCAAGTATTTTCCCATTTTGTGGTTCAAGAAGAAAATCATGTCTCTTTAAAAACCAGAAAATATGTTTATTAATATTTGTTTGAGAAGAAATTCACCTCTTCAAAGGGTAACTAAAATGCAGTTTTCAATAAACAGCTACTACTATGGCTATTGGCTGTCACACAGAAAGAAGATAAAACTACTCATTCACGTAGCAAGCAACTAGGAGCCTGAGTGAAACACTTGATAGCAATTGTACATAGAAAGCTCCAAAGCAGAAATGTGGTATAATGGGCTGGCACTAAACAAGATAAATAAGCAACATCAACACTCCTCTTTAACTGAAATCATGTAAGTCTGAATTCATTGAAAAATGCATTAACAAAAATAAAATGCAAGAGCTTAAAGGACTTAGATGCTTTAGCTTACAGAACTAACACACTGTTCATATTACTAATGCAAAAATTTCATCAGTTAGAAACAAGCATTTTACAGAACTACATATACATATATATACAAAGATGCATATACATATATGAACACATATAAAGATGAACATAGTTATCTCCTTTATCCTTATTATTATCAACCCATTGCCACACTCCTTTAAACCACAATGCCAAAACACACTGGCAGAAAACATTCAACTGAAGTCCCTTCTTCAAAAGGAAGTGGAGGCATATCCTGAGCCCTGCTTCTCCTCCCCTGTTTCAGCTTACAGTCGTTCATTTAAAATCACATTAATGATAGGCTGAGTAGCCTCTAAAAATAACAAAGTTAACTACCAGCACTATCAGAAGCAAACCTGTTTGGATCTGCTGGTAATCTGAAGAACCTTTCCCTTTCCAGAATCACCATATTTCCTCTCAAGACACAGGAGCAGAAGACTAGGGAAAACACAATTTTTATTTCTTATCTAATCTCTTTGTTGGAATGGAAGAAATTTTAACATGACAGAAAAGGCTTCTATCTCTACTCTCGAAGTAGAATGAGCACGTCCAAAAAAATACTAACACGATATTTAAAACATTCAACTTCGAAGGATCAAAATGAGATTTCTAATAGGGATTAGGTAACTCTTCTGGCACTATATCCAGCCTGAGCTTTTCCAATTTATTCTTCTCATTAGAAGGCTTCAATCTCAGACAGGAATCAAAGAAAAAAAAAAAAGTTCAAGTGACTGACTAAAATAATACCATACAAAGTACAAGTTAAAGAACTACTCAATACAAATTTATGTTTCACAAAATCCCTAGGACTTGATAAGTTTTCTGGGCATGAAAACGGCAAAGCTGGTAGCACACAGAAGTGCCACCGGATTGAGGATAATTTTGATGAACAGAAGAAGTCTGGGAAAGCCTTGGACACTGCCAATAGAAAGCCTCAGACCAAAATGAACTGCAGCTGCCAAAGAAGAAAAAGCAGCTCCAACCAACATTCTCTACCCTTTTATTCTAATAGCGTCCACCAGTCTCCAGAAGAGGAGATCCAGATGCTAATGTGGGTAAGTACAATATCCCAAAGTGCATGGGATGGACAAAATCAGCTTTTATTCCTCTGATACCAGTGAGCAGGAACAAAGGCTTATTTCAGTCCATATTTTTTCTAAACTACACTGAAAGAAGACTCATCAGATTTCTCATCAATGAGCACAACAGTATAGGCAAGTGCCAGGCTTCTTCATTCCATCAGTCTTCCATTAGGTGATAAATCTTATAATCATCATCTCCTCCATGTAACGACGGACTTGGAGGAATGAAGGCTTAGTTTTGTTGCAAACTCATAAAGGATTTAAATTAAAGTGAGATTGAAAGATAATATATTCCAAGGAGAAAGATTACTAAACCCAAGAGTGTATCTAGCAAACTTCTGTTTTCTTCATTTTTTTCAAGACTGCCCCAACTTAACTTTTGTGGTCTCACCACACTCTCTGGTCATTTGTTGCTTTGGTACCATACACAACCCACTTTTATGAAGCAGTGTGTAAAATACTGGTTGTATGATCAGAATAATCACAAGCAATCATCTTGGATCTTAGCACTCAGGGGAGGGCTGTTAACTATATCAAGATCAGTAAGAGCCCAGAGAGAAACAGGATGTTAAAACTTGATACCATCTACCTGCCCACTGTTCTACAAACAGAACACAACAGTGGTCTCGGAAAGATTTTAACCAAGCACTATTTGGAAATATCACAAAGTTGTTGAATACATCCAAAAGTACAGGAACACAAATTGTCCAGAAAGAAAATTATTTCAGGAACACAGGCTGAGCATCAGCAAATATGAACTGCTTTCCTATCTCTAAATTCCACCTCCTGAAGCCTTATTGATTAATATTTTTTGGGGGGTGTAAACCAAAGATTTACCTAAGTACTTTTAAAAGGTGGCAGACATTCTGACAGTAGCTCATGGCTATCACACTTTATTCACTTTAGAACACACAGCACTTTGAGAAAAGCTAAGTGTTGCTCTACTGACGCCCTGCTTTGTAACATCAAGTAGACCCAGGTGCCTCCAGTCTTTTCCATACAATCACACAACTGATCCAAATTACAAGCAGAACATAACAGGACATAAACTGTATTTCTGTCTGTAACCCAGACACCACTAGGCAAAATTTTTTTATGGTTTTGTCTGTTGGATTCAATATAAACTCTGAAGTGTTACAAAACTGTAAAAGGAAAAAAAATGAATAACCATATACATCACTGGAAAAGGACAGAATGCTTTATGAAGAAAAAAAGTATCTTTGCCATAAACAACTGATACAGAGTCAGCACCAGTAACTCTATTCAGAAGACAGCCCACTTGTTGGTTTTAGCACTTCAGTGAAAATATCAACATACAAAAATTCAAGCTCTTCTATACTTATAGAGTTGTTCTTGACACAACGCACAAAAGACAGACATCTTTACAACTGTGTATAAAAATAGTAAAACAGTCTGTCCTGAAAAAATCTTAGGATCTAAACCAGGAAAGACAGATAAGGACAACAGGGGCTTTCCCAAAGCTGGTATAAGAGGCAGACAATGGTTTCAGCAAATTCAACTAGAAACATCATTTACAGAAACTGAAGTGTTTCAACGAATTAAGTTGCCTCATAATCCCTTTTGCAGAAATTACCTAAACTTGACAATGAAAATTCATTGTGGGCTTCCTCCTTTCAAAGATACTGCTCAAGGCAAATCTTTCACTCCTGCACAAGTAAATCCATTAGGGATGCAAGTGAAATAACTGACTAAATCCAACTGCCTTCTACTGGACAGTTATTTCCTCTCCTGATACCTTTTTCTTTTCTTTTGGATCTTCTATAAACCTAGTAGAAAGCAATCCAACCTTTTCATTTTGTGGAAAACCTTTACTGGCTTTCCTGTTGCTTTTATTTTTGAAAAGCATAGCAGAGAACTGTCTAGATGACCTAATCCCTCCTAACATCACACAAGAATGCCAAAGGAGAAATGGAGTTTTTTCCTGTATAGCACTCTTTGAGCAAAGGTTTACTGGAGAGAAAATAAATAATTACAAGGACGAAACAAACAGATTTTCTGAAGTGATAAATCAAATAACTTTATAATCATATTAATAAAGTCTGTCGTTTTTAATCAAAACATTTCTGTTCTTTGATTGTCACAATATGAGATTCACCCAAATGCTCAGCCAATGTGTATGTAAGAGTCAGTCAAAACACATGTAACTCCACACTCTCACTGGACAAGTGGGAGCTATTGCTCAAGTCACCAAAAAAATCTTCTGGATAAAACCACATCTGCTTTTCTTAATACTGTGGTTCAGCTTGAAGTACCAGAATGTTATTTTTTAAGATTCATCACATTTTATTCACAATACATTCAGTCTATTAATATAATTTGGTTATAGACAACTAAAAACACAACAGAAGTCCCACTAGTCAGAAACATTCTCAAGCATCTCCAAAACTACGATTCTTTTAACAGTTAGTTTATCTAAAAGGACAAACTTTTTTTTCCTCCCTCCCCAAATATGGTGAGACAGTGTATTTTAGACAAACCTTGCCAACAGGAACATTCTTAACATCTTCCACAAACACAACTTCCCTCAGAGACCACTGTTCTTCATTCACTTTCTCCTCCTCTTTTGGGGCAGGAGTAGATCGTCGTCGCTCTGAGACAAAAAAGTTATTAATGAAAAACAAGACTTGAAATATTTCATCTAAGCATCAAAATACAATGCCAAGTAAACACCAAACCTTTCCCCACAGAGATTATCAATGGTCAAATCTAAAAATTAACAGGAATCTGACTTTAAAAATCAGAGCTACCTAACAGTATACCATGCCACTTTCATGTTTTTCTATTAAATTAGCACTAATAAAATCTATCTGATAAACAATGCATTTTTAAGGACATTTAAGCAAAATAATGACAACACAAGAAACTGTTTTGGTAGGGCTCAGATATTCATGCTCTAAGTAAAAGGGCTGACACTGTAAAGCCCTTCATTCAGCTCTGCTACAGTGATACTTATATCACCCTTACAAAAAGTCTGCTTGTCCACTACATATGGATTTTTTTGTGAACATCTAGAAGAGTAGCAAATGAGATAGGTATTTGATCTAACAGCAGTTGCAATACAGTTAGATTTTCTGCAAAGACATTATCTGCATGGTAACTGTAGTACACTCTGGATCAAATTTAAATAGGTAACATGGCTAAATTAACACTGACAAGAACATTTAATGTCCTGAATTAAGTATACAGTATAATTAATATTATCAACATATTTAAAGTAAGAAGCAGAGAACTTCTAAACTAACTGTGAAGTTAACTTCAAACACCAGTTCAAAATCTCAAGCAAAGTTATGGTTACTGAAAAATTACAGTTGAAAGAACTGCAGAAGTGAAGAAATCAGTAGCAAAAACTTTACTAGTAAAATTAATGAGCACTGCAGATTGGAGCATACAAGGTTCTTGGTCACTAAATGAGGCCATGTGATTCTCTAGGTGACAGGTTCTTAAAACTGCAGTATGTGAACGATTAGAAGAAACAGGAGCGAAGACTTCTTCAAATGATGACATTGTAATTAATCCTTTATAAATGTATGGATTTAAATGGAGAAAAAATGCTTAAGAGGTCAGTTACATTAATTCTAATGCAGCCTTTTAGGTTTCTAAGTACAACTTGTACTATAAAACTTCTCTCACTGTTTTTGTATGTTAGTAAAGAATGTCTAATTTTAGACATTTTATGTAATAGATGACGAACTACTGCTTTATGCACTGAAGTTCACCTGCGAGACAAGCTGTGCAAGAACAGCTTAGTCTTAAAAGGATTTTCCAAAACAAGTTCAGTTTCTGGGCTATAAGGAAACTCACTATCACACTGCAATTAAACAGACAACTTTTATCTTCAGATTTCCTCTTGATCATCTCCTGAAAGATACTTTTGATTCTGTTATACTTGCTTAGATATACATAACATCAAGTAGTCACTGCTTATACCAATACATTTAACACTGGCAATTCACTGATTATCTAAAGTCTATTACAAAAGCCTTTACATATATTGCAGTTCAAAAGGATTCTGAAATTAGTACAGAATTTTTGCAGAACTATATTTATGAAAACTTCTTATCTACACAAGTATTTTATGATACTATGAGCTACAGACCACTTACTATATGGCATTGATGCACTGCTTGCTATTGAAGATGCATCACTACAAGTGGAAGCCGGGGATGGCGGAGGACCCATCTCAGTTTTTACTGGTTCCTGCTTGCTTTCAGGTCTAGAATAAAAGGTGTTACTTAGTATGAAGAAAGAAAAAAGCGAAATCTTTTCTGTGACAATGGACAAGGTGTCAGTGTGTCCCAACCATGTTGCTTTAATAATACTTTAATGAAATAACTCCATACTTGCGACCAACCATCCTAACTGACAAGTCTATACATCTGATGTTAGGAATGGTGCTACGCCGCTTAATCAGGGTTTAGCATTATAGCATTAACTGAGCATCGACAAAATATTACAGAAAATACACATCCTTAGATGTGCTTCTTTTAAAGACAGGAAGAATTAGTAGCTTTAAACAGTAACCTGAAACTCTACAACTCCTAAACTTTTTCAAACTTTTCTTGAAATAGTTTAAATCTGTTTTAAGAAACATTTATATGGCAACTAACCCAATGATCTTTTTTTTCCAAACTATGGAGGGACTGAAACAGGTGTCTCAATGCCATGAATAAGGGCCTGAAAACAGTTAGTTCCAGAACCAAACCACTTTGTTACTCAAAAATGTAAAATCTTGAAAACTTTATGAAACACTGCAGGAAAGTATTCCTTTAATATTCTTTCTGCATTTCACATTTTCACAGTGGTTTCACATAACTGAGACTCCTTTCCTGCAGTGTCTTATTTAGCAGAGTTTATAAGAAAGCTAGAATCTTATAAAGAAGGCAAGAGTTCTAACTGAGAAAAACCTGACATTCCTTCTTTTCCATTTTTAATCAAACACCAATTCAAGAGAATATCAAACAAATATTCTGTGTGTATGCATGTGTGTTCTCGACACTTACTTTGCCTCAGTAGTTTTGCTAGCTTTCTCCATGTTTTTCAAGCTCTCAGGGGACCGAAGCTGAAATCGACAGCTGTCATTCATGTTCCAAACAGACTCCATTAACACACCCACTTTAGGAATTCCAGCACTGATTGAAAAAGCAACTGCTCCAGCATGATAGAGGGGGTTATTTCTTAAACACACCTACAGATAGAAATATTTATTTCTATGAGAACCAAGGATTATATCAAGGAAAATCATATATGCATGCATTTTCTTGATGACATATGTAGTAGTCAGAAGATAAGAAAACTTATGGAACTAGATGAAGAAGAAAGTCAGCATGATGCACTATGCACTTTGCTAGGAAAAAAGTGGCTGTTGTGCAATTCACAGCTGAAAGCAACAGCTCTCGCAATGCAACTGTTTCATATATAGTATTTAGATGCTCAACCACAAAACGAACAACTCGTCTAATAACAAAGACTCATCCCAGAGTTGATTAGAATGGATTTGGAACCACAGGAGCTGTTTAGTCTCATGCTAGTTCTAGTATTAATCACAAAGAGAATCCTACACCTCTGTATCAGCTATTAACCTTTTTGGTAAAGGCTTCAAACCAAAGGCCTATTCCACTGCATAGATAAGTAAAACCCAGACTCTAACATTACAGATGCTTAAATGCCAAATCATTTACACAGCTGTATGCTTTACTGAGAATCGTATTTCTCTACTTACTTTCTCTCAAAATACAGAAACAGTAGGTAAATTAAAACAGAAGTACTTTGTACGAGTACAGCTTGTTTCTCCATGTTTGTAGCAAATACCATACACGTAAAACAGTAACAATGCTAACAGAACACATCAATTTACAATGATATAGTTAAAATTTCATATTATTGATACAACTTTTGTGCATAATAGAACTGAATTTGTGGGGGTTTTTTAAGAGCAGGCTGTAAGCTCATCACATAGCAATGTAAAAATGTCACTTGTGTGTCACTTGTGACAGTTGCACTTGCCTGGGTTCCAACGGTTATGTTTGGCATAGAGGAGATACCAGCACTAGACTTCGGCTTTTTATTTTTTGCTCTGGCCTTTTCTAGCATTTTCTTCCTTTGGCTGAAAGGAACTACACCCCTGTGGAAAAATGCATATTTTTTTTAAAAAAAAGGCTATGAAAGAACTGTTTTGTTTATAACTTTGAATAGTTTATTCCTTCTGCTTAATGCAGTCATGATCAAACATACAAGTCTCCGTGCCGCCTTCTCCAAAATCTCCAAGTAACGTAGAAATGACAGCTTTTTCTATATTCACATTAAGAAAAACATGAAATACATCAGTCCTGTGCAACACTGGAAACTGAAATCCTGTCTAGTGTACCACAGACCAATGTAATTAAGGACAGCAATAGTAACAGAAGCTTCTGTCTACGTTTGTCTGATCAAAATCACTACTGCTGATATTTAACCCCTCGCCTCTCAGAAAGAACATGTTGGTTAATAAAAATATTGCTTTCAAGAATTACCTATAAATGCTAATAAGTCTTTTTATATATTTGATATATTATTCTAAAAGCAGTAAAGATGGCAGGTACTAACAGTTAGGTATCTTCAATATTATGGCTTACTAGTTTCTCTACTAAAAGTCATTACTCTAAGTGAGGGGTGTCAGTTGTAACATAACAAAAGGACCAAGAACCAGAGCGCTGTAATTTTGAGATTTAGGACTAGAAGTTAGAATAAAATACATCTGTGTTTAAGTTCACAAGCCTAGCTACAATTCTACTTAAATACCTTTCAGAGAGTTACACAGAATTTAATGAGAAAGCTGTTTCATAGAATCAATTTTCAGTGCTCTAATTTCCAACTCATCACCCAGCATTTAACTGGTCCATGCCTGAAAGCTACTTGAGTAACAACACCTGACACACTGACAAAAGTAATCCATACTGACAATGGATTCAAGTAATATTCAATGAATTCACTCAAATTAGAAATTCATTTCAGAACTCTACTGGGAGTGTTATTTTTGAGGGTGTGGGGGTTTTGCCTTTTTTGTGGTTTTTTTTTGGTGTGGTTTTTTGTTTGGTTGTTGTTTTTTCTTTTTTAACATGGCCTTCTTAATTAGTTAAAATATTTTCATTAACATTTCATACTTTACAGTGTTTAAAAGTGTTATATCTTAAAAACAAGCTTCAGAGGGAGCATCTGATGCTATTTCGCCCTTTATGATTTGGACCAAATTTTCTAACAGAACCTGACAGAAGAATGCGGACCTCATATGTGGGTAAATTTGTTCCATATTTATAATCTGAGAAAGGCTTGAAAGGTATAAAGAAGGTTATTATCTGATATTGTGTAGTACTGATATATCTGAATGCTAAAGCATTTATACACATCTCCTAAAAGAATAACCTTATTCTGTTAAAGATGTTATAAGTGGATCCAAAAGGCATTAAAGAAGAGAATAAATATACTTTAAAAAGGGAACCTAAGGTCAAGTGCAAAGTTACAGAACTCAGAACAACTGTGGTTCAGTAGTTTTGCAATGCTTCTCAGAGCCAAGGATGAGAAGACATCCAGTGGCTCTACACTGTTGTACATAAACACAGTATTTACTTACCACCAATACAAGTTGTTCTCTAGTTGAGCACACGTATAAAGAGCACAACAATGTAAAGAAACAATCCGTTCACCCTGAAGCTCCGAGTATGTCTGTGCAGTGTGTTCTAGTTTCGAAGCTACAGAGCTTAAAGTTTCATCTACCCACGTAGCAACCTAAGGAAGAAGAAAGGAACAGAGAAGGTAGGGGGGAAAAAAAAAGGAAAGAAAAGTTGCACTTTAGTTGCACCTTTAATGTAATATTTACTGGTTTTGAAAGGAGAATAAAAAAAAAAAACAAACCAAAAACCCAAAGCAACAGCTCTAGCAATGCAACTGTTTCATATATAGTATTTAGATGCTCAATCACAAAACAAACAACTCATCTAATTAACAAAGACTCATCCCAGAGTTGATTAGAATGGATCAAACCACACCACAAAACAGAACACAAACAATAATTCCCTTTGGGATTTTAACCCATACCACCTTTTCTTTCCCCAGAAAAGAGCTTTCAGGAATTTTTTCCCCCTCTATTTCCAGCCCCTAACAAAAATTTAAAAGGTAGAAAAATACACAGAGGTTGTCATAGAAATTAAAAAAGTAAAAAAATACACAGAGGTTGCCCTAAAAATACTTCAACAAGTATATACTTGTATATATGTATATACACAAGTGTATATATTTTAGAGTTCACTTTTAATGGGGCAGAAAAGCGTATAGCACTGACAGCTTCAACACCCTTAGCTTTTCTAGTAAATATATACAAAACATTAATCTATTTTTAAACCAGTGTCTGTTTCTACTGTAACAGCAAAAAGTCAAGTATTTTAGATAATCAGGTAAACCGGGTATATTTTCACTGTTTCAGCTGTAAATTTGCCAGATTTTTTTAACTTTTTGCATTTTTACAAAACACCAGATGGGTTTCTGTTTTGTTTTTACATCTCTGTAAACAAAAAGTAGTGGAATGAATGGAAGAATTAAGTAATTTCTACTACTGATGAAGCTGAAAAATCAACATCTCTATAATACACTGCAAGTAACTAAAAGAAACAGCTTTGTTAAATTCAGCAACCAGCACACATCTCATACCTTGTTGTTTTCAGTGGCAACAGTTGCTCTAATACTATTTGCAGAAAGTAGCACTATCTTTTCATTGGTTAATCCCAAGAACATGGCTCGTGGATGATGTAGCGAAGGATTCTTTGGAAACAAACAAAAAACTATTTTAGATATTCAAAACATATAAATCATTCCGAAGGTAAGCGTTTGAAAGTGTACAGTACCTGTGCATTTCTGTAAGGCTCTGATTCACTCCACTTCCACTGATAGAGTTCTCCTTTACTGCTAACAGCCACGAGCTCAGAATACAGAGCTCCGATAGAAATAAACTTTGTTCCATCCTACAAATACAGAAATACAAAGTCTAAGACAGCAGTATTATAAATATATATGTATAAAAATACATAAATGCAAAAACCCAAACTTGTAAATGTTGGCTTTTTTCAGAGTTCCCATGAATGCTGAACTTGAAAATAAAGGTATAACCAGCTTACCTAGCTCAGCATGCCCTCTCACACACACACACAAGCATTATTGCTTCTGACAGAGTGAAGGGAGGAAGAAAGATATTATTTTCCTGAAGTTTAGCAATAACATATACATGGCAATTAACCTGGACAGTTTATTAAGAGCTTCCACAATATTTTAAGAACACAATTCTAATCATAGAATTAAAGATGGGAAGATCTCTTGCCTTCTGACATTTAAAAAACAGTTTCCTTCTAAAATTCTGGCTTTTTGAAATGAACAAAAAAGCAGCACAACTCCATTCCTAAGTATGCTCATGAAGACATCTACCAACTACCTGAAAAATCAATTACCAAATTCACTGCCTTATCAATGAAATAATTCCAAGTTCCTGTTCCCCCTTGCATTGAAAGGAATCTCAAACTACAGACCTGTGAATCTGAGTGATTTCACAAAACATTTACTTTTGTAAAGCCCATCCATTCACTGCTCCTTAGCAAGTACAGTTATAGGACAATCATGTTCTTTCTAAACTTCTTTACTGGTAACAACTAAAAGTTCCCTTCCATTTAAGGGAGAATACAGCTTTTATAAAACAAAACCACAACTTAAACTAGTATAAAAATCAAATGCTGTCTTCTACAGCTACAAATGTGAAAGAGAGGTACATGATAATTAGTCTTCTCTGTAATAATCTCCCAGATCAGTAACTTTAGCTGCCTTTCTTAGATTACAATATACCACATTCAAGCAATTCAACCATCTGATGGGAAACCAAACTCTGTTAGATTGCTAAAAAAAGTCCACCATTCAGTACATTTATCTGTCCTCTAAATTAAGAGACTTTCTTTTCAGCTACACAAGTTGACAAGTGGAAACATTTTTAGTTTCATAAATCTGGGTTCACACAAATTTTTTTTTACTACTTTCATGCCCAGAAGTGCACATTTCAAAAGGTGTGTGTCCTTTAACATAGGATTCAGCACATCTCCTACCAATAGCTCAAAATGTTTACCAATATTTTAGGAAATAAGAGAAAGAAGGCAGCAGAAAAGGACAGAAGCAATCTCAAGCAATTACTTTATACCCTGATAACAAGATCTAGAATTAGCTAAATCATAAGAGAATTATTTTACTCTGGAGGGCATCTACCAACAGAGCACAGAAGTAGCACAAATGCTAATCTTTGTCATGATTAATACTTGCCATCATAGAAATATTACATATTCTGAGAAAGAACTGCCATCAGAACATACTGGAGTCTAATGAGATGCATCTCTACTTCATCAGCATAAATGAATCTTTAGAAATTATCTGGCCTAATGCCTCCAAGTATGGAAAGCAATTAATTTTTGCTCCAAGACAGTATCATTATGACTTTTAATCTTGCTAATATGTTTTACAACTTTCTATAAACAAACAGTTTTATACCATAAGCTCAACACTAGAAAAGCCTGCCATTCAAAATTTTTCTCTTCCTTCCATCAGAATATTAGCAGTTGTGATCTAAATGCATCCTACATACACCTCCATGAGGCCATTCACAAGACCAACAGCACAAAGATGCACGACCAACATGACAGCTCTGGTTTTGTAACCAGAGTCTTACGTGTTCAACTACAAATTCTGACTTAAGGTCAGAGAAATTACATACTAAGATTTTGTCAACAATCTGCATCATCTTCAGGTATCTCAATAGCTAAACAGAATATATCTACTTGAACAAACTAAAGGCTCAGCTTGCACCTAACTACAGTCCAGCAGGTAAAAACCAGCCATACTTGCCATACTACAGAGTGGCTCTGAAACACACAGCACAATGTCGATACACGGCAGTGTAGACTAACAGTACTGCAGTTCAACAAGATTTGAACTATCAGAAGAATTAATTCATTGACTTGAATTCCTGAGCAGTTGATTCCACTTATTTGGTGGAGAAAACTCAGTACCTACACAACATGTCTCAACATCATTAGTCTCAGGACTGGGTGAAACTGATGCATTTGGGAACACTATCAGCTTTCCAAAAGTTTCATCCTTTCCTCTCAGGTTGGTACTTTACCTCTCATAAATGCAAGTTAACCATCCTCATCATGGACTACTATAGTTCTGTCTCAAACGCTAAAGGTCAAAATAATTAAAAATGAAGGAAAAATATTTGCAAACAAGATTATTTTGTAGCAATTCCTGGCCCTACTTTAACCTCTCCCCTAGCTTACTGTCTTTTTCCATTAACATTTTAAGATCTCATTTCCAATTTTCAAAATGGAAGAAACATCTGAACTGGTCTCTCAGATAAATCATCTCCCTCAGGATTCACTTTGAAGAATTTCTGTTGGAAAATACCACTAACAAAACTTCAGAGCAAGGCTATAGCAAGAAAGATGCAGACCTATTTCTTATGAATGTTCAGCTGAAGGACAGGATGAAAAGTTTTAACTACTTCTGGATAAAGATGAAAGGCCTTTCCAGTAAGACACTGTCATTTAACTGGAAGCTATGGTTTATATGACTACATATGCAAACAGATACCTTGGAAGAAATTCAGTATATTTAAATTGAACAAACATGACATTAGATATCACAGCAAGTTAATTCCATAAAAGATGCCCAATAAACAACTGCAGTAATTGTCCTAGAGCAGGATCTCCTGAGTTTGCAAATAAAAAAACCCATCCAGGAAAAAAAAGCAACAAACCAACCTGATTAATAACTAAGTTTCAGGGCCAGAGAGAAGAATGGAGTTAACTGGAAAAAAATGTCTCAAGTAGCAAAAAAACAAAAAACACAGCAGGAATAATGGCCATAATAATGTTACCAAAACACAGCGGTGGAAACAAGGATAAGTTAGTATTCCAAATCTAAACTACATTTATTCTTCGATGCTATAATCCATGATTTCTCTCTCTACCCAAGCTAGATGACTCTCTCATTCTACCATTATGACAAAGCAAGGGGGACAAAAGCTGGCAATTTTCACTGACACAGAAGTTCAACGTTACTGGCCACAAAAAATAAAAGTCACACTTGAGACATAAAAGGGTGGGAGAGCAATCGTTAGACAAACATTCTTTTTAGATGTCTTCATTTCTCAGTTTGAATGCCCAAATGAAGATGATAGCAGCTAAGAGTGATCTGCTGTAAGCAGAAATAAGCCTCTAAATTCACCTCCCCCTTCAAGCTCTCTATATTTAGTCTGAAAGGAAAAAAACAGAAAAAGAAAGTGCGACGTATCAAAACAGCAACCTCAGATACTACAGACAGAAATGGGAACACTAGAAAGACACCCCATAAATGCATAAAATTTGGTCTAATAGATTATCACTTCCATTCCTGGGAAGTTTTTTAGTTTGGTTGGTTGATTTGGATTTGGTTTTTCTTTTTTGAAGTAATTTCCCCAAGATCTAGGTAATTCATAAAAAAATCATTACAGATACCAAGTTAGCAACATATAGCTGGTGTTCCTATTATTCTTGCATCTCATGTGGGAATTACTTCTTGCCTTGAAAATGGAATTAGGGCTACAGAGCAAACCAGCTAACCAAAGACAAAAGTGATTCTGAAGCGAGCAACCAATACTCATTTAAATTATTGGTCAATTAGATATCACAGATTACAGCTGCAAATAAATGTCAACTTCACCATTGTTGCTTAAAAGCCTGATCCACTCAAATTGAAAGTAACTCTGGGAATAATAATGCTAATCAAAAAACTGTTTCCTTGATGAAGGATAGTTTAAATTGTTTCATGACTTTCCTATTGTCTATTAAATGCTTTGAGCACCTAAGTAAAAAAAAAAGAAAAAAAAAAAACCAAACTTTATGATGTACAGAAGTGCTTTCAAAACACATAGAGGAAAAAAACTAAGTGACAGAAGTGCAGCTATAAGGATGTAACTAGTTGTTTATAATTTTCCTAAATACATAGTAAAGAATATGCTTTATTACATTATCTCACGTAAACTGAGATGTGCTATTCAGAAGGGAAACAGAGTATCTGGAAAAAAATCAACAAATCTATTGCACAGCATGCAAATAAAGCAGTAAAAAATTTTCAATACCTTATCTGGCCACCACTGCAGGTCTTCTCCTAGAGAAACAGGACTTTGAACAGGTGTGTTCTTCTTGTCCAGGTTTGGTTCCCCTTCCTTACTTGTAGAGCCTCTTTCATTATCAAATGAGGCTCCATCAAGCCACCTTCGTTCACGCAAACGTAAAACGGACTCACGTTCACGCAACAGCTCAGAGTCTCTCTCTAAGGGAAGAAGGAGAACTGGTATGCAATTGGGTCACACCAGTGGGATAAAAGTAAGCCACTCTCTAGTAAAGACCCTTCAGGATGCAACTAACAGCAGTTAAATCTAGTCACACAGATTAAAAATAAAGTCCTGACATGCAACATTCAATATGTTAACCCTTTCAAGTATATGTACTTTAGAATTACTAAACATAAACTAGAAATAAAGAACTCTTACAGTTTTGTGCACTGTAAAAAAAATGCTGAAGCATTTTCATTTACATCATAAGAGGCCAAATACATTCCACATTGCAATTTAAAGTTTTATAGTACTATATGCAGTTTTGTAGTATTATCAATGTAGTAACAACAACAAAAATCTAAGTCTATGTAGCCTGTTAGATATCTTTATGCAAACCAAAAAAGAGTATTTAATAGAGAGCTTCATAACAACTTTCAAAAAAAACCCAGTAATTTGAAAAGGTTAAAGAAAGCAAGCATTAAAAAAAGCTCTGGTATACGTGTTTGATAATCCAACCCCTTTTGTTTAAAGCAATATTCCATAGGACTGGATTTAATAAATTAAAGTGTATCTGTTTTGAGTAGATCAAATGAAAACTTTTCAAGAGTCAGACAACTTTTAAAAAGGATCCTTGTAGGAAAACGTTCCTTACCAAAATGCTTCCCCTCCAATTGGCCTACAAACTGTCTAAAGCCAGTACTCTGCAGTTCGCTCATGCAGATAAATTTTTTAAATCAGGTAATCAAACTAACTTTCCAAGAGTCAACTATGCATGGAAAATAAGGATTATAAAATTCGTGGTAACGTCTTATATAGAATAACCTTAGGAAAGGAAAAAAAAGGAGGAATTTAGAAGGAGTTATGTCAGATGCTGAAATTCGTACATGCACATAATGCATTTAACCTATTAAGTATTTCACTAATGCTCACAAAAATCAACTGGAATTACATGTATGAGATGACCACATTATTATATCATAGTTTCAACAAATTACAGCAAGTCTTGGGTCTTTTGCTGTATTAGACAAATGGGAAAGTTTTTACATAAGACCAACATGACAGCTTGTCTTACAGATATATTTCATAAAGTACTGTACTCATTTTCTAGCAAACATCACACTGACCTCTGACTAGTAATTTTTTAACAGGAACTTACGTGTTCAGCAATTAAAATACTAAAACATGTTCATGAAAGGCAACAAAACTGTACTGAACAAACAATCACAGCAGAGGTTGGATTAACAGTTTAGAAATACTCGAGGCATTTGCGCAACAGCTTCAAAAAGATAGGAAATTGCTGCATGGTCTGTTATAAATCTCTTGAGTGTCATATGCTTTGGGAAAAAAAAAAAAAAAGTGAAATGCCTTAACACTGCTCAAGGAGTTTTATCAGCTGCCAATAGTTCTCCTTATCCAACTATAAAAATGCTTCCAAAAAGTAAAATTTAGATTTCTCCTCCCGCCTTAGTAACTAAAGTTCCTTATTCCATAAAGGTAACTTCTGTCATAAAACAATTAAGGAAATGTGAAGAACAGTGAACAAAGAGCAACCCAAAATAAAGGGGGGAAAAAAAAAAAAAAGGAAAGAAAAAGAAAATATTAAGAATGCTGCATGTCATCAATTGTTACTCATTTTTGAGCCAAATATTTGTAAATGCAATCTACATATTAGTAGGTACTTACACTACGGTTTAAGATAAACTTAACATGCAAAAATTTTATAACACCTTGCAACACCAATGATCAACAATTAGATTTAAAGTACATGACTATCAAGGTTCTTGCAGAACTTACCTGCTAATATTCAGAATTTATTAATAATTTTGATAATGAGTAACAGTCTATTTGTCTATTCTATATTTGACAACATATCACAGTCTACTTTCACATTAAATCAGAGTCTAAACCACCAGTGTGTACTATCACTAGCTTTTTCCACAGCAAACTACTTATTACAAAGAAAAAAGGTGCAAAATTACCTCTGGATGAGCCTAGCCTGGAAAGTGATGAGCGCCGAAAGGATGGATAACCAAAGTAACTAATATCTTCTGAAAACATAGCATC